>NW_026967510.1:452500-460000 GCF_028390025.1 Pseudophryne corroboree | reverse complement strand
CTGGACGGGCCCGTGCGGACGGGCGCGCGGCGCCCCCCGGTGGTCGAAGGCGGAACCGCGGAGGTCTCTCTATCTCTCTCTCTCTCTCTCTCTCTCCGGGACTCCCGGCCTCCCGTTCCCCCGACTCCCCCTTCCGAGGCCGGCGCCAGGCCCGGCCCGTCCCCCTCTTCCCCCGGCGGCAGCGCCCCCCGGCGGGCCGAATCGGGTACTGCAATTCGCGGAAGTTCAGCCGATGAGTGCGGACGGGCACCCCTCGGGCCGGGAGGCGGCTCCGGGAGCCCGGGGAAGCGTCGGAGGACGCTCCGCGAGAGCGTCGCGCGCGCCGCCCGTCCCGCTACGCCCGAGGGAACCAGCCAGAGAGCATCACAGGTGGCGAACAGAGTCAAGCCGGAAAAGAGAAAACGGAGGGCTGCGGTTGACGCGAGATAAGGGCCCCACGTCTCCCATTTCCGCAACCCGATCGATGTGGCACCCCGCGCCCCGGCGGGGAGGGACGATCGCTCGGCCGGAACCCAGGGGTCTCGGCCGGCTCCAGGCGAACCCGACCCTCCCTCTGCCCACGGCGCGCCCGTAACCCCTCCGCCCGGAGAGGGCGTCCGGTCCCCAGGCGTCCGCCCGAGCGCTCCGGTCTCCGGAGCCGGGCGGGCCCCGCACCCGTACCCCGTGCGGCGCGGTCTGCTCCGTCCGCCAGCACCCGCAGGCGTCCGACGCCGCCAGGGGTGCCGGGGAAGCGTCCCCCTCGCCCAGCGAAGGGCGCTCGCCCCCGGACCCCGGCGGAGCACACGATTTCCCAGGAACCGAACGAGCGTCGCATCGAGATCCGAGGACGCGGCCAGCCCCGACGGCCGCTCCTCGCAAGCCCCAGGAGAGGGCCCTGCGCGCCGCCCCCGCTCCGGCGAGGCGGCCGCACGGAAGGGTTCGCCCGCCGGGCCTCCCCCGCCGCGGACGGGAGGGCCGGACGGGGCGGAGGTCAGAGCGAGAGAGAGAGAGAGCGCGGGAGAGGAGCCGAGTCTGGCGGCAGGGCGAGAGAGAAGCGCAGACTCGGAGCGAGACCGTCCAGGACGACGCAGGGAGAGCGGGAGGCGCTTTTCGGAGGGAGCCGGCGGAAGCCGCGATCGCCCATGCGCCAGGCGGCGGCATCCCGGAAGGGCGACGGAGCCCCGCGAGATGGAACCTCTTTACACCCTTTCACCCCCCCGGGACAAGATGAAACCTGTCAGGCGTAGATCGGGATGAGGTGGGGCTGGGGGCAGTTGCTGCCGTCCCAGCGAAAAAAAACCACCCCCCAGGACGGCTTGCACCGGTTTCCTAGCGAACAGGTTGTTGGGTGAGGCGAAAACAGGCGAAATCGAGCGTAGTGACGTCCCCCCTCCCCGGGGTGTCCGCCCGACGGCGCGGCGGCGGCCGGGCCCCGCCGTCCACTCTGACTCCAAGCTTCCCAATCGGCCCGACCGGGACGGCCGTCCTCCTCCCGTCCCCATCTTTTCCGAGCGCCCGCTCGGCTCGAGACCCGCCCCGGTCCGCCCCGCCGCAGTGCGCCGGCGGACGGAAAGCCCGGTCCGGCGGACCCGCCGCTTTCGAGACGGCGCGCGCCGCGGCCCCCCCGACGCATTCGGATGTCTGCCCTATCAACTTTCGATGGTACTTTCTGCGCCTACCATGGTGACCACGGGTAACGGGGAATCAGGGTTCGATTTCGGAGAGGGAGCCTGAGAAACGGCTACCACATCCAAGGAAGGCAGCAGGCGCGCAAATTACCCACTCCCGACTCGGGGAGGTAGTGACGAAAAATAACAATACAGGACTCTTTCGAGGCCCTGTAATTGGAAGGAGTACACTTTAAATCCTTTAACGAGGACCCATTGGAGGGCAAGTCTGGTGCCAGCAGCTGCGGTGAGGTGTGAGAGGAGCTCTTCAAATCAGTGTGGAAAAGCCTGTTTGGAGCATTTTTTGGGGGGCCACCCCAGTGGAAATGGACTCCCCAGGGGGAGAGGAGTTGGAGGAGCCCCTGGATATGTCCTTAAATCCAGGGAAAAGTGTGGAAAAGCAGGATAAAGTCTGCAACAAGCCTGTGCCTGATGCTGCTGCAGTGTGTCACAAAATGGCAGCCGTGGATTTAACAGATATGAAACTGTGTTTGGAGGAGTCTATCTCCGTGGGCCAAGGGACTATCGGGCTGAAAATTCACTCGAGTGAAGTTCCAACACATCTGAACAAGCCTACCAAATTTCATGCAATTCTGCCTAGTGGAAGGCAGTTAATTCCCCCGTGCAAGTTGCCCCCCCCCCCTGGCGTCGTCTGTGCAGCTTAAGGAGGATTTGCAGCTAGAGACTAGTGCTGGTTCCCAGCCCCCCCTGACAGCCGTGGGTGACGTGAGTACCATGTTTGGGGCTGTGGGGGTCAGGACTGTGAGGGGCAAGCTGTTCATGTGCCTATTTCATCTACACCCGCGGGTCCCGCTTCTAAAATTGCGGCAGCAGGTGTGTCTGGGGGGGATCTGGAGTGTGTTACTGGGGACTTGGTCGATAGTGCTGCCCCTGACATAGTGGACCCTGTGTTAAGGATGGTGGCTGCAGGTGCTCTGCCAGGTGCTACTGGCATCTCTGTTCTAGCCCCCTCTGTGGCTGCAGGTGTTCTGCCATGTGTGGCTGAAGGTGGTGGGGGTCCTGGCGATTTGGATCCGAATGCTGAAAGTACAGTGATGGATGTCTTTATGTCCCCAGTTGTTCAGATGGTGGATGTTGCTGGAGCTGATATATGTAGTGCTGCCTGCATTGAAGAATTATCTGCTGAGTCTATGTGTGTGGAGCTTGCTGCATATGGGGACATTCCGCAAGAGAAGGTGGGGGTGACCCTTGGGGGGGATCTGCAGTCCTCTGGATCTGACGGGGTGCCAAGCAGGGACCCTGGCGCGGCTGAGTTTGCGGTGCAGGATTTAGCGCTGCAGTGTCAAGAGGAGCCTGACATGCTTGTGGAAGTTTCTGCGCCTGCTGTGGATGGTGATGTCAGTTCGTCGGGTGAGACCTCGGAGTGTTGCCCTTCACCGCCAATGCAGTCAGGGATGGCCATGTCACATGTGCCTGATGCGTCGCAAGGTGTGGCGGACCCATCGAGCGCACAGGCTTCGGTAGCCGAGCTTGAGGCGGAAATTGCAAGACTTACGAGGGTAGTTGCGGCGAAGAGAAAGAAGCGTAATACTTCCTACAGTAGGGACAGGCCTGCCATTACCAAAGACTTGGAGGAGATTGAGGAGAAGTTGCGGAGTAAGCAGTGTCTCCTTGAGTCTGTGGTGGCTGCTATTAAAACAAAGTCAACGGAGGTGGCTCTGAGTGTGGACTTGCCGCCTAACATGGTGGCTCAGGACATTGAGGTGGTGGAGGTGGTGGAGGGGGAGCACCCCTTCTACGCTCAGATTCGGGTGTTGGAGGAAGAGTTACCTGAGAAAGAACTATTGTGTGAGACTGTTGCTTTAAGGCCTTGCAGCGTTGTGATGACCCCTCTGGAGTTAGAGAGGGTCTCTGATATTTCTGCTGTTAAAGGGAAGGAGGTGCCGCCGTCGAAGCCATCTGCGGTGGGTACTGAGGATGTTCCCCCAGCAGCTGATGGAATTTTGTCCAATGGTGTACCTAAGAATGTTTGCAGTGTGGTCAGTGATAGGTTGGCCCAAGGTCTGCCAGCTCTGAATAAGGAGGTGCTGGGTGTTCAGGAGATGGCTGTAGTGGACTCAATATATGGGAGTCTGGAGATTCCGCTTAGAGCCAGACCAGCTCTGGCACTGTTGGCGGAGCAACAGAAGAAAGTGGTTGCGCAGGGGCAAGCCTTAGGTCGGTCTGTTGGTGGTGGTGGTGTTCTTGCTTCCTCTAGTGGTGTTGGTGGTGGTATACCGATGCAAGATGGTGGTGGTAAATCGGTGCAAGGTGCGGTGGTGGCTCCGGTGGTGGCTCCGGTGGTGGTCTCAGGATCAGATAACTCCTATGCCAAGGTGGTGACGGATGTGCCTGGTGGCGGGTCTAGGATTGCACCGGTCTCTAGTGGTGGTGGGCAGCCTGTGAAGCTCTGCAATGCGGTGCAGCTCAAGTGGATGGGTGAAGGTACCCCCCCGTCTCGTACTGACTTTCTAGTAGAATTCTTCAAGATGGGCTTTAAGGCGGATGATCTTTTCGCTTGCATTCATCCGGTGGGAACACCGGATTTTGATCTCAGTTTCATGACCTATAACGGTCTACAGATGTTCTGGTCCTACTGGCCAGTCTATAAAAATTTGAAGTATTGGTGCAAGTTCAAGGCATTTGCAATCACGCGTCAGGACACAGTAAAGGTAACAATTTTGGTCAGAAACGAGTCAATAAGTGTGGTTGATCTAACTTTTTGGTTACTGCGATATGTTGACTCCTTGCAGACCCCCCTGGTCAAGGCCCCTGGGTCGTTGGAGGTGTGGGGCGGTGCTTGGGAGGCCAAGGTTCGGTTGAGACATGCGGTCCATGTCCCGTCGGCCGCCTACATTGGCAGGGACCGGATTCAGTGTTTTTACCCGGGTCAGCCTCGCATGTGTCACAGATGTGGTGATTTTCGCCACATTAGCAAGGACTGCCCCGCGCAAAAATGCTCCAAGTGCAATGGTGTGGGTCATTTGGCGAGGGACTGCGAGGGCATTATTTGCAATTTGTGTGGTGTGGAGGGTCACCCATTCAGCCGTTGCCCCTCGGCTTTCCATAATACAGCGCAGGATGAGGAGCTGGTGGAGGTGACCAGGAGAGCGGAAGTGGAGGTTGGTCGGGTTGGTGTCCTTCCCCCCCTTCCTGTGGTGGTACCAATAGAGGTGGCTGAGGTCGCAAAGGTTAGTGGTATGGATTCAGTGCAGACTCCCGGTGGCAGTGTTGAGATGGAACCTCTGGGCCAGGGTGTTCCAAAGGTGCAGGTGGTGGTGGAGGAGCCTTTCCAGTTGGTGGTGAAGGGGAAAGGTGGTGCTAAAAAGCACAAGGGGTCGGAGGGTCTCGTCCTATCGAACAGGTTCAATGCTTTGACCTCTGAGGATGAGGCGGATGGTGAGATAGTGAGAACCGAGAATGGTGACCTGGTCCTGCAGCAGAGAGTTATGCGTAGGCGCAGGGTCAAAGTGAAAGGATCATCCCCTTACCGTGATGATATGGTGCAGGGTGGTAAGGGCAAGGGGAAAGGGAAGGGGAAGAAGGACGTAGATGGCCCAGGTACTTCACGTGAGGATTTCATGGTGGGTGGCAGAAGGGCTCAGTCAGCAAACCTAACAGTGGAGAGCATGGCTCCGACTTTAGGGCAAAGCTCTTTGGGGGTAGCGGTCCCTTCCCCTGTGCCTGTCGTGCGGGGCAGGATCCCGGAGGCTCGGGTGGCTCAGAGTATGGTCTCTCATGCATTGGTGGTTGGAGGTGCATCCTCTGTGGTTGCTTTTCCTGACCCCTTGGTTTTGCCTGCACCTGATCCTCCTGATCCGCAACCCCTTCAGGTGCTTAAGGTTGCCTCTGGTCAAACAGGGGTGTCAGATGTTAGTGTGGTGCCCTGTTCGCTTGGCTCCTTTCTTCCGGGCAGTGCCTCCTCTGAGGAAGAGGTGGTCGTGGTGGAGGGGGAGTGCCTGCCGACGGGAATCCGTGCTAAGAGATGGGGTTCCTCAGATGAGGATTCCGAAAGACAGGTAAAGAAGAAGTAAGTTGGGTCCTACTTGCAATAACCCAGAAGGATGGCTCCCCAGCCTATACAGTTTGCTACCATTAATGTAGCTTCTATCTTGTCCGAACGTGCTCGTTATATGGCCTATGATTTTTTCGGCACGGTTGAGGCTGATTTTTTGTTTTTGCAGGAGACAAGGATAGGCGGGCTGGCGGACCTCCACAAGGCAAAGAGTGAGTGGAGGCACGGCCCATCCTACTGGTCTCTTGCGGCCGAGCTGTACGGTGGGTTGGCGGTGCTTTTTACTGGCATGGTAACCATCAAGCGGGTTATTGAGCTCCAAGTAGGCAGATGTATGATTTTGGATGTTAACTTGAAGGGACATGACCTAAGGCTAATAAATGTCTATGGTCCGCAGTCTAAATGGGATAGGAAATGTCTCTTCGGGGAGATAAAACCATATCTTTTTACGGCCCAGCAAGTGGTTTTTGGCGGTGACTTCAACACTGTCATTAGGCCTAAGGACAGGGGTGGCTCAAAAACTACTCTGGGCTATGATTCCATTTTTCTAACAAGTATGGTTAGTCAGGCAGGTTTGGTGGATGTACACGTTCGTCATTCACCAGATCTCACGGGTTTCACCTACTTTAGAGGTAGATGCAAGAGTAGGATAGATAGGTTTTTTGTTAAGGAAAGCTCGAAAACTTCGGCACCTGTGCTGAAGGCAGTAGAGTTCTCCGATCACGTTTTCCTGTCTACATCTTTGAACGCTTCGGAAACTCCTCAAAAGGGGCGGGGCCTGTGGCGCCTGAACTCTGAGCTCCTGCTGGAGGATGAGGTCAGACAGTCCTTCGGGGACTTCTTTGAAGCCCAGGAGTCTTTATTGGAGGCTGGTTGGAGTAGGTCTGAGTGGTGGGAGGTATGTAAGAAAAGGACTCGCAGTTTTTTTCGTAGCCTCGTAGCCAAACGGAACTTGGTACGTCAGAATACCTATCAGGCTTTGAGAAAGAGATTAGATTTCCTGATCTCTGAGCAGGGAGATGGTGGGGAGATCTCTCGGGTGAAAGCCCAGATGAAGGAGTGTCAGTACGACCGGTATGCTTCTTTGGTTCTGGAGAGGGATTACGGGAAATACCACTCGCCGGATCCCTTTCAGAGCTGTAGGAACTCGGTCAGTGCAAAGGAGGTGAGGGGGTTGCGCGATGCTCAGGGTGTCCTTCAGAAAGAGCGGGAGGGCATTCTGGGTGTGGTGCGCTCCTTCTACTCTGACCTTTTGTCTGGGGGGTCGCTTGACAGAGAGAGGATGGATCGATTTCTGAGGGGGACTCCGGGGCTTGAGAGTCACGGCAGTGCGCTTGATGGTTTGGGGAGTGACATAACGGTGGATGAGGTGAGAGTGGCCATTGGTTCTTTGGCAGTTAAAAAATCCCCAGGTCCGGATGGGTTAACCTCCGAGTTTTTTAAAGCTTTTAGCGATTTTTTGGCCCCCCGTCTCACGGAGGTCTTTAATGAATGCCTGGGCGAGGGCTTGCTCCCTCCCTCCATGAGGTCATCTGCCCTTATCTTGCTCTCTAAAGGTAAAGATCCAACCCGCATTGAGAATTGGCGCCCCATCGCTCTTCTGAATGTGGATAGGAAGATTCTGGCAAAAGTCATCTTCAATAGGCTGATGGAAGTTTCCGGGCTGTTGCTTTCCTCTTCTCAGCACTGTACTGTCAAAGGCCGGAGCACCTTTAGTGCTGTCCTTGGCATCCGGGAGGCCATTGAGAGGTGTCGTGCTGACAAGTGGGGAAAGTATCTTCTGGCTTTGGATCAATCGAAGGCCTTTGATAGGGTTAATCACGATTACCTGTGGGCCCT
>NW_026967510.1:357500-445000 GCF_028390025.1 Pseudophryne corroboree | reverse complement strand
GTAACTATGTAACTATTACCTTATATAGGAGTTTAGCCATATTCAGACGCATAGCAAAAGAAACAACAGTAATAATTATTAAGACTCGTATGCATCCGGCACTTATCCAACTACTCATACTCAAAAGGTAGATACTTAGTGCTGTATTACCCAGCTCAGTAGAGTGGGATACGACGAGACTCACCTCACTTCCAGGACCGATCAATACGTTAGCGAACGCTGAGTGGATCCAGACACTAATAGTGTACACACTCGCCCCGTGAACCTACAGTGAACACAGATGCCCAAGTGAACAAAGCCGCACCAGTCACACAGCCGCCTATGCTGCGACTAGGTCCTTTTAGATACACAGCGTCTCAGATGGAAGCCGGAAAATGGTTCATGGGAGGGGTGAGCAGGGGAGCGTCTGACTCACCACAGCTGACATCAATCCCAGGCATGGTGGCCTCATACTACCTCTGGAGCCTATGATCCTGAAGGCCTAGCACGGTGCACCCTAGGTGGCAGCTGCGTCAGTGACTGGTAGTCTCCTCCAAAACAGTGCGGCTGTGTCCGTGTTCCCCCTCTAAGCAGAACCGATGCCTTACCTTCTCCCCATGCTCCGGTCACAGCCGGGTAACTTCTGCTGGACTTGCTAGTATATCCGATGCAGACTCCCGCCAAAACAGCACTGTACATGTGGGTAAGCGTTGTCATGACTCGGCGGGGCATTGTTGGAGCTACTCTTTCTAAGGTATGTGTAAGACGCTTTTTAGAAAGATCACTCAAGAAAAAGACTATAAAAATAAAATAAGAAAGCTTATAGCTGCTAAAAACCAGAAGCCCTCTTGACCATGGACTGGCTCCTGCCACACCAAACAAAAAACTGATTTTCCTGAGCCAGGTGGTGGGGATATATGGACGGGCCCACTGCATGCTGGGAGGCCAAAGGCTTTGACCATTTGGTGCAAATCCACTGTCGCATCATCATATCCCAATGTTATCCTGTGGATAACCTGTGGACCCTGCAGGAGAAAAAACTGTTACAGCAGCTGGGAGAGTTACATGAAATGAGGAGCTGGTGCAGCTGGAGGAAATCACAGGAACTATACAGCAGCTGCAGCAAATAAAGAGTCAAAAGTTATCATAATGCTGCTTCCATGGACCTGTCTGAGGCTGGCCAGGATGCTGATGCAAAGGAGATCCAAGCTGGTGGTGAAGGAAACCTGCAGAGTTCCAGCTTAGATGTCGAAAGCTGTGGAGGTGGCTCTCTAGGAGAAGGTAGATCTGATGGTGGGTGACAAAGTGCCAGATGTGGAAGCTTCTAGGTAAACATTGTGGATCTGGTGGTGGCTGTGGTCTCTCAGGGTCTGGTCTAGGATTGGCCATCAACTATTGATGATCAGGAATCATTGATGGTTTATACCTGATGATAACTAGTTTTACCATCAAAGGCAGAGAGCCAGGTAGTTACCCGCCATCGATAGTAGCTGTGAAGATACTGGGTTCCAAATCACTCAGGCACAGTGGTAAATTAAAAACCAACAGTGGTTTATTGAACAGAACGGGCTATAAACAGCTCAGCACACCTCTGTAATCCAATTCCACATGACAATTCCCACCACAAACTCCTGACAGAACATCACTACTTAGTCAAGGAGCATAGAATCTCTTTCAGCTCTCTGGTTAGCGCTACTTATACACCCAGAAGCTTCATATTACATGGGGTGTGTGTGTGACTTCTTTGTCTAAGGATCTTACAGCATTGGAATACAATATATTCTAATTAAGGTGATTACATCAGCCAGAGAGCAACCATGTCTGGTCAGCTCACTGTTGGACAATAGGGAGTAAATAAGAAGGGACAATGGTACCTTATATGACTCACCCTTTGAGTGTCCATTGTGGTGGTAGTAAACAATAGAAAACTAGGTCTAACTTGAATACATTATCTAAAGTTGTAACAGATAACGTAACACAATTGCATATATTAATATTAAGGTTGATTTAAACACAATATTGGGTGAGCAGTAATGGACATGTTATGTAGAATGAGGAAACAGATGAATTGAATGTATAGGGATATGGGGATAAAAAGTACATATCTGACATGAGAAATGAGGCATAGCTATATTGTCACAGACCTCTCATTTCCTCACAGTAGCCATGGGCCAGATGTTATTTCCCATCATTTACAGACTTCTGCCGCTGCACCGAGATGCTAGTCTGTCAGCCAGTAGCCCTGCTCCGCTCCGGCTCTTACATATAGTGTGCTGTACCGGCTGGGAATAGGATGCCCCATCCACCTCACTGATGTGACAGGCTCAGATGTCAGTCATGCAGCCCCACTGCTCCCACTCTCTTCGTACTCATACATACATGCCTTTCTGGGAGTGTCTCGTCCTGGTTGTCAGTGAGACAGTATCTCTGGCACAGCTGTGTAATCATGATGTGAGTGTGTGTGCTGAGTAGTGAGTACTGCTAGCAGCAAGCCTCACAGCTTAACTGCAGTATAGCAGTGTGGTGGGGGTGGAGGGGAGAAGGGGGTTGCTACACCAATGAGTCAAGGAATGGAGTAGTCGGATGGGACTCACACAGCAGGTGGTGAAAAGCTTAAAAAGGAGGAGTGGTTGGAAGAGGAAGGAACAAGTAAGCTCAGAAGGGATTAGTAAGGACTCTCAAAGGAAATTGGAGTGGGATCCCACAGGTACCAAACTGGGTTAAGAGCAGCTTTTAGGAAGGA
This sequence comes from Pseudophryne corroboree, assembly GCF_028390025.1. Lineage (NCBI taxonomy): Eukaryota > Metazoa > Chordata > Amphibia > Anura > Myobatrachidae > Pseudophryne > Pseudophryne corroboree. The sequence goes on along the minus strand of NW_026967510.1, from coordinate 442,278 downwards.
AATAGGTGAGCCAGACCCTGTGGTTGTCCCTTCTTTACCTCATGCAGGGTGGATCTTTGGACTCTCCACTTCCTGGGGAGTCTGGGTTCTTCTTGGCCACTGCAAAAGAAAAGAATTACCAGCACTGGCTGATCATGTATGATTAATAGGTACTATACATCCGAAAGGATTAGTGAATTAAAAACCACATTTATTCCACATGTAAAAACACATTCAAAAATTTTTTAAAAATAAAATTGAGAAATAAATGATTAAAGGTTTGAATATGCCACAATATGCCTGAGTTGATGATTTAGATGCCACATCAACGGCTAATGACACTCAGAGAGGACCAATGTCACTGGAAATGTCCATCACTAGCAGTTCATGTGGACATCTAAATCATCAACTCAGGCATATTGTGGCATATTCTTATTTTTAATCATTTATTTCTCAATGTTATTTATTTTTTGTTTTTTGTGTGTGTTTTTACATGTGGAATAACTGGTTTTTAATTCACTAAGCCTTTCGGATGTATAGTACCTATGAATCATACATGATCAGCCAGCGCTGGTAATTCTTTTCTTTTGCTGTATATTTATCCACCAGGGGATTTACCACCCCTCTTACCAGCTGCTATTGACAGCGCTCCCCCCCTCTCTTCTTGGCAACTACCTGGTGGTTCTGTGGTCATCTCAGGCCATGAACCTCCCAGATAAACATGAAATGGTCATGGAGATGGTCCTGGGCTCTGTGAAGTAGGTGGAACAAGCAAAGTTGTGTCCCTTCTGAAAGGGCAATGGTGGACATTGTGAATGGTGAAGGGAAGGTTTTTGTCGACAAAGAGGGTTATGCCATATATAGCAGAAGCACGTGGACACTGTCTTGTCCGACCAAGCTTGATTTATGGGCTTTGTCATTTTTTTAAGCAGGATAAAGGCTGATTTTTTTATTTCTGCAGTAGACTAGAATAAGCCCAGACAGTCCACTTCCATGATACCACCGGAATATGACGGACAGTGACCACCGTGCCATCACTTACCTGTATGCTTACACGAAACAGAATGATGGAACACTTACACGGTTTCTTTACATCTTCTGGGGTCCACTCCGAGATTAGACATTATGGCGTAATTACTCAGACGGGAATATAAAACAGAATAAAAATAAAAGATTTAATGCAATAATTAGATGCAATCAAAAGCTTTTATTATGAAATCATACAGAGGAGTATCCGCACCATATAGATGTAACATACAACAAACCACCGCAGATGGAACCCGGGTGACTCTAATGCACATGATAATGTACAGGGTATATACGGATAGGATCTTGTATCAGAAAACACTCAGCACTCCTGATCAAGATGAGTGTCTGCAACAAGTTAGGCAAACTAGAAGTGAAAACACGTTCCAATGGCCGCCATATTGTCGTGCAGCAATACAGATTGTGGAAACTGGTATTAGACATTCACATTTACACAAAGCACAAGATACAAAATAAACAGCAGAAAAAAGACCTAAGCATTTGGGATGTATTATTTAGGAACTAAATATACAGACGGGTCCTCCGTTATCTTGGCTGGCTGAGGCGTTAGTCGCGATCAGGCATACGCAGCGTACCTGGGCGCAAGGAGGCGCGCCTAGTCGTAGGAAGGCACACTGAGCGTTTGGCGTTACCTTTGAGTGTAATACCTAAGATCATCCACCAGATGTCGCTTTTTTAAATCACCAATGCGCAAGCGTGTGGTCTCCATTAAAATACAATACTGAACTACAGCGTAAGAACTACTTTACTGGTGCGTCTCATTACGCTACATTATGTCATAAAGTCTATAACAGTATATACAGTACAGGTGCAAATAGTACAGCATATACAGATGCAAATGAACGTGTTACAGATACAGTATGGTCTATTGATGTTAGGGATATGCGAGTGTCCAAATCCCGTAGTATTAAGTATAATGGGGAGAGATAAAAGCACCTCCCTAAGTTTCTGGATGCCAAATCCCTGTGTGTATAGTTTATACAGACGCAAATGAACGTGTTAAAACACTTGTGTATGCAGACACAACTAATGTGTGAAAGGAATAATGTAGCTCATTGACTTTACAGTATGTACAGTGCACAAAATGAGTGTCCGAGTCCCCTAACGGCATAAACAAACACCAATGGGAAGGAATCGCTCTTTGCAGTACTTTTACACATGAACTTGAGAATCTTCCATGCAGTGCTGTGGGCTAGCGATGAAGGCTCCGGTCTGCCACGCTGAGTACCGGTTCGATTCCCAAAGTGTCAATTTTTTTTGTGTTCCAGTGACATTCACTTTATTATTTTTTCTGTGTAATCCATTGTAAAACATTCAACAGAAGGGTGCACACAGGTTTCACACAAATCGGGGTAAATCTGCAGGAGTGACTCATTCACTACCTAAAATACACAGCGGTAATGAGCACGTATAGACATACCAGTAAATATAAATTAGTGTATTCTGACGCAACTAACTGTTCGAGCAACACAGTACTGTAGATCGTCGGCGTTAGAGAATCTGTGTTGTGAGAATCTGTGTTGTACATTATAAGATGTTCGTGCTAATTAGTACTCTAATAGAAAAAACTGTACAGAGATACTAAGGACAGTGATTTGGCATCCAGGAACTTAGGGAGAAGCTTTTATTTCTCTCCATTATACATAGAAAGATTAAACTTGCCACTCTACGTTACAAGCTGTTCGTGCTATTTAGTACACTACTAGTGTACTAAATAGCACGAACCCCATCACAACAGTTGCCCAGATCAAGAACACTCTCCAGGAGATAGGTGTATATGTGTCAAAGTCAACAATCAAGAGAAGACTTCACAAGAGTGAATATAGAGGGTTCACCACAAGATGTAAACCATTGGTGAGCAATAAAACAGGAAGACCAGATTAGAGTTTGCAAACAACATCTAAAAAAGCCTTTACAGTTCTGGAACAACATCCTATGGACAGATGAGACAAATATCAACTTGTACCAGAGTGATGGGAAGAAAAGAGTATGGAGAAGGAAAGGAACTGCTCATGATCCAAAACATACCAGCTCATCAGTGAAGCATGGTGGTGGTAGTGTCATGGCGTGGGCATGTATGGATGCCAATGGAACTGGTTTCCTTGTATTTATTGATAATGTGACTGCTGATAAAAGCAGCAGGATGAATGCTGAAGTGTTTTGGGCAATTTTATCTGCTCATATTCAGTCAAATGCTTCGGAACTCACTGGAAGGCGCTTCACAGTGCAGATCGACAATGACCCGATGCATACTGCGAAAGCAACCAAAGCGTTTAAGGCAAATAAGTGGAATGTTATGCAATGGCCAAGTCAATCACCTGACCTGAATCCGATTGAGCATGCATTTTACTTGATGAAGACAAAACGGAAGAGAAAATGCACCAAGAACAAGCAGGATCTGAAGACATTTGCAGTAGAGGCCTGGCATAGCATCACCAGGGATGAAACCCAGCGTCTGGTGATGTCTATGCTTTCCAGACTTCAAGCTGTAACTGACAAAAGGATTTGCAACAAAGTATTAAAAAGTAAAAGTTTGATTTAGGATTCTGGAAACAAAGGAAGAAACAAGAGAGCGACTATGGTGTAGTATTTTTCAATCAGTTTTGTCTAGTGATGAGCGGATTCGGTTTTACTCGGATCTCAAAACAGAATCTTATTGGCTATACAAAACACATGACATCTGTAAGCCAATAAGATGCCGTTTTGAGAACAGAGTAAAACCGAATCCGCTCATCACTAGTTTTGTCACACGCAAGAATATTATAGCGTACGGATTACGGCTTGACACATGGCGTATCAATCCCCCATTCTTTAGTCCAGGTTACTACTGGGATCTAAATGCTGCTAGGAGACACAAAGAATCGCTATATAGCGTAGTATATTTCCATATGTGGGATTAAATTCAGTTACCACAAAATTTATATGCGTACCAGATAAATAAATATTTGCATATCAGTATGGATATTGTATCCAGGTCTTCATCTAGGAGATGGTAATCAGATCGCCTTGGAAAATATGTCAAAGCTCAATTCACGAAACACTGATCCGGGCTGCGACCACATTAAGTAGTAAAGTACTTTTTGTTGAACTGGACGAGCGCACTGATCTGATTTACAATATTTGATTTAGGATTGTTTAGTTTGTACCATTACTTTTGGTCCCTTAAAAAGTGGGAGGCACATATAAAAACCATTTTAATTCCTACACAGTTCACCTGATTTTGATGTATATACCCTCAAATTAAAGTGGAAAATCTGCAGGTAAAGCACATCTTGTTTGTTTAATTTCAAATCCATTGTGATGGTGTATAGAGCCCAAAATATGAGAATTGTGTCGATGTCCCAATATATATGGACCAGACTGTATATTGCATGAAGCATAGGAGATAGGATTGACCCTTGAGGAACATTGCATGACAGTGATAATTATACTCCAGAAGATTTAAATGGGTTTGTGCTTGGGTAATGTCTAATATGTTCAACAAGAGCGGATTTATTTCTCTCACAGCATGAAAATGGCTTCTCACCTGTGAAATCGCTGATGTTTAACAAGAACTGATTTCTGTGCAAAACATTTCCCACACTCAGAACAGGAATACGGCTTCTCACCTGTGTGACTTCTCTGATGTCTAACAAGAACTGATTTAGATGAAAAACATTTCCCACACTCAGAACAGGTATATGGCTTCTCACCTGTGTGACTTCTCTTATGTGTAACAAGGGCTGATTTCTGTGTGAAACATTTCCCACACTCAGAACAGGAAAATGGCTTCTCATCTGTGTGACTACTCTGATGTGTAACAAGATTTGATTTCGCTGCAAAACATTTTCCACACTCAGAACATGGAAATGGCTTCTCACCAGTGTGACTTCTCTGATGTGTAACAAGATCTGATTTCTGTGCAAAACATTTCATACACTCAGAACAGGAATACGGCTTCTCACCTGTGTGACTTCTCTGATGTCTAACAAGTTGTGATTTCCGAGTATAACATTTTGAGCACTCAGAACAGGAATACGGCTTCTCACCTGTGTGACTTCTCTGATGTGTAACAAGACCTGATTTCTGTGCAAAACATTTCATACACTCAGAACAGGAATACGGCTTTTCACCTGTGTGACTTCTCTGATGTCTAACAAGTTGTGATTTCCGAGTATAACATTTTGAGCACTCAGAACAGGAATACGGCTTTTCACCTGTGTGACTTCTCTGATGTGTAACAAGATTTGATTTATTTGTAAAAAAATTCCCACACTCAGAACATGGAAATAGCTTCTCACCAGTGTGACTTCTCTGATGTGTAACAAGATCTGATTTCTGTGCAAAACATTTCATACACTCAGAACAGGAATACGGCTTCTCACCTGTGTGACTTCTCTGATGTGTAACAAGATTTGATTTATATGTAAAACATTTCCCACACTCAGAACATGGAAATGGCCTCTCACCTGCCTTAGCTGGCTGATGAGTAATACGGTTTGTGTTCTGTGTAAAACATTTGGCATCTGTAGAACAGGGAAACTCTGTATCTACTCTCAGAGCTGTAATAGATGCACCAATATCAGAGTGATCAGGAGAACATTTCCCAGGATCAGGGTGATCAGCTGATAGAGCTGGATGTATAATTGGGGTAATGGGATTATCTCCTGGAGAATCCTGTCTACTGTCATTATCTGTTATTTCACAATCCAGGGATAACATTAGATGTACTTCTGAGATATTCCTGCTTGTGGGTCCATCTGCTGGAAATAAAATACATTAATATATAAAATGAGCAGACAAGACCCAGGATGTAACAGGATACAATATATAAATTCTATAACTGCCATTTTTTTTAACCTGTAATCAGTGCTTTTATGTTTATTAAAAAAACAAAAAAGCTAGGATGCTTAGACTGGAGCTTGATCAACACTGAAGGCTCAAGTGGGATTACTAGAGGTGACGTGGGCGCTCATGTGGGATTACTAGAGGTGACGTGGGCGCTTATGTGGGATTACTAGAGGTGACGTGGGCGCTCATGTGGGATTACTAGAGGTGACGTGGGCGCTCAAGTGGGATTACTAGAGGTGACGTGGGCGCTCAAGTGGGATTACTAGAGGTGACGTGGGCGCTCATGTGGGATTACTAGAGGTGACGTGGGCGCTCATGTGGGATTACTAGAGGTGACGTGGGCGCTCATGTGGGATTACTAGAGGTGACGTGGGCGCTCATGTGGGATTACTAGAGGTGACGTGGGCGCTCATGTGGGATTACTAGAGGTGACGTGGGCGCTCATGTGGGATTACTAGAGGTGACGTGGGCGCTCATGTGGGATTACTAGAGGTGACATGGACGCTCATGTGGGATTACTAGAGGTGACATGGACGCTCATGTGGGATTACTAGGAGGTGACACGGACGCTCATGGGGGATTATTAGAGGTGACACGGACGCTCATGTGGGATTACTAGAGGTGACACGGACGCTCATGTGGGATTACTAGAGGTGACACGGACGCTCATGTGGGATTACTAGAGGTGACACGGACGCTCATGTGGGATTACTAGAGGAGACACGGACGCTCATGTGGGATTACTAGAGGTGACACAGATGCTCATGTGGGATTACTAGAGGTGACACGGATGCTCATGTGGGATTACTAGAGGTGACACGGACACTCATGTGGGATTACTAGAGGTGACACGGACGCTCATGTGGGATTACTAGGAGGTGACATGGACACTCATGGGGGATTATTAGAGGTGACATGGACGCTCATTTGGGATTACTAGAGGTGACATGGACGCTCATGTGGGATAACTAGAGGTGACACGGGCACTCATGTGGGATTACTAGGAGGTGACACGGACGCTCATGGGGGATTATTAGAGGTGACATGGACGCTCATTTGGGATTACTAGAGGTGACGTGGACGCTCATGTGGGATTACTAGAGGTGACGTGGGCGCTCATGTGGGATTACTAGAGGTGACGTGGGCGCTCATGTGGGATTACTAGAGGTGACGTGGGCGCTCATGTGGGATTACTAGAGGTGACGTGGGCGCTCATGTGTGATTACTAGAGGTGACATGGATGCTCATGTGGGATTACTAGAGGTGACATGGACGCTCATGTAGGATTACTAGGTGACATGGACATTGCTATAATAAAACACCAAAGAAGAGAAAATGCTGTCCTGTTTGCGCACTAATAAATAATATATAACCTTTATTAAGTACAGTAAAGTATGTAAGATAAATCGTTGAAATATTAAACACAAAGTTAAGTGCATAAAGAGCTGAATAAAGTAATAAAAAACCATTGGGTTTTAATTGGGTGTTCAAACAAGAACTGTGGGGGTAGTTCAGCTGGCGCTAAGCTGCTCAGATGCAATAGGTTTCAGAATAAATGTCACCACATTTAGATCGAAAAACACAAACCAGAAATTTGAAACACTGTCATACACCACAAGCGCTAAAGTAAGATATCGCCATAACGTTCCTTTTTAGATCGGAAGATAGGTTCTATTCTTCTGAGTTGGATCTTCAATTTAGTTCAATACAATATGGAGTTCTCGAGTATTGATATCATAAAAGACAAAATGGCAAGAACAAACCAATGTGTAGTACATACAATCAAGACTTATTATCGTTCGTACAGTGTCATTACGTGGTTAACATAAATCAGAAGCGTATCCCACTCACACTAAAAATTGAGAGTATAAAACACCTCAAAAGTTTCTTTGTGGGGTCAACTTTTTTTAAAACAATTTATATAACCCCCAGAGTGATATAATAGAGTCCCAATCAGACTAGGGAAGGCCTTGTGACTGTTTCCTGGAGAAGACAGGTGATGCGTACCCCAACACTCACACTCTGTGCGCTGGTAACGAACATATAAAAGGTATCTTTCTCTCTTTCAGCAATAAAAGCAATCCAGGGATCGCGTACCACAACTCACGATTCAAGGGGCTGTGTAACTCCTATAAAGGTATCTTTGGATATTTTCATGGAAATCTCGATTGGAAGTCTCTGATGTGGTCTCCAAATCTCGATCACATAGAGAAATAAAAAACAAAAAACAACCAATGTGTAGAAGGTCCCACTATTTTTCAATGTGGTATACAGGGTATCTCTTATGAGTATTAGATAAACATAGAGCGTACCCCACTCACACATAAATGGAGCACTCTAAACATATAATGGTTTCTTTCTGGTCAAACATACACCGGATTGAAATGGGATTTCAGGGATAAACAGTCAATGCGTACCCCAACACTCACACTCAGGAGGCAGGTTAAAAGCTCATAAAGGTATCTTTTTCTTCTCTAGAAATCAATGGATATTTATTCAATATGGCATACCCCAACTCACAGTTTAGTGCAGTGTAAGACTCCTATCAAGGTATCTTTAGACTCCCAGTAGAGGGTGAGGCTTATGTATTGGATCAGGTATAGTTCCATTAACCCCAAAAAAGAAGAAAAAATAGCAATGCTCATACCAGAGTTGGTAAAAAGGGGTTTACAGATTTTATTTCACAATACATGTAGGGAACTAGATACAGGAACAACCCTGCATGGCAATGGTAAAAAAAAAAAAAAAAAAACTTGAATAAAAACGGCAAAGAGAGATGGTCAACTCTTGCAGAGAAAAAAAAATGAACAGTTTAAAAAGTCAAAAAGTATCAGAAAATTCGGATGAAATGGCTACTCACACTCCTGTTTGTCGACGCGTTTCAGCCAACATCTGGGCCTTTATCAAGACAAGAGATGTCTTGATAAAGGCCCAGAATCTGCCGTTTTTTATCTGGAGATTCCCAAGCCTTTTCACATAACTCTTTTAGCTCATGTGAAGGGGGAAAGGTCACCACCTGCCTTTTTTCCCCATACATATGAACCCTCTTGTCAGGGACTGGGGTTTCCTCTGTGATGTGCAACACATCCTTCATTGCTATAATCATGTAACGGATGGCTTTAGCCAATTTAGGCTGTAACTTTGCATCATCGCAATCGACACTGGAGTCAGAATCCATGTCGGTATCTGTGTCAACAATTTGAGATAGTGGGCGCTTCTGAGACCCTGACGGCCTCTGCGACATAGGATCAGGCATGGGCTGAGACCCCGACTGTCCTAAGGTTTCAGCTTTATCCAACCTTTTATGCAAGGAATTAACATTATCATTTAAAACCTTCAACATATCCATCCAATCAGGTGTCGGCACCGTCGGCGGCAACCCCACATTCATTTGCTCCCGCTCTGCTTCCACATAGCTTTCCTCGTCAAACATGTCGACACAAGCGTACCGACACACCACATACACAGGGGATGCTCTTTTTGAAGACAGTTCCCCCACAAGGCCCTTTGGAGAGACAGAGAGAGAGTATGCCAGCACACACCCCAGCGCTATATGTCCCAGGAATCACACAGTAACTTAGTGTTAACCCAGTAGCTGCTGTATAATATGTTTTTGCCCCTAATTTATGTGCCCCCCCTCTCTTTTTACCCTCTTCTACCGTGAATCTGCAGGGCAGAGCCTGGGGAGCTTCCTCTCAGCGGAGCTGTGGAGAGAAAATGGCGCTGGTGAGTGCTGAGGAAGAAGCCCCGCCCCCTCAGTGGCGGGCTTCTGTCCCGCGTTTCTGTACACAATTATGGCGGGGGCTCATGCATATACACAGTGCCCAACTGTATATATGCCCAACTTTTGCCAAGAGGTCCTAATTGCTGCCTAGGGCGCCCCTCCCCTGCACCCTACAATGACCGGAGTATGTGGGTGTAGTGTGGGAGCAATGACGCACAGCTGCAGTGCTGTGAGCTACATCAGTTTAAAGACTGGAGTCTTCTGCCGCCGATTTTGAAGCCTTCTTGCTTCTTTCACCCGGCTTCTGTCTTCCGGCTCTGCGAAGGGGACGTCGGCGTGGCTTCGGGATCGGACGACAAAGGGTGAGATCCTGTGTACGATCCCTCTGGAGCTAATGGTGTCCAGTAGCCTAAGAAGCAAGACCTACCTGCAGAGAGTAGGGCTGCTTCTCTCCCCTCAGTCCCACGATGCAGAGAGTCTGTTGCCAGCAGATCTCCCTGAAAATAAAAAAAAACCTAACAAAATACTTTCTTATAGCAAGCTCAGGAGAACTCACTAAACAGCACCCAGCTCGTCTGGGCACAGATTCAAACTGAGGTCTGGAGGAGGGACATAGAGGGAGGAGCCAGAGCACACTAGTATCCAAATTCTTTCTTAAAGTGCCCTGTCTCCTGCGGAGCCCGTCTATTCCCCATGGTTCTTTACGGAGTCCCCAGCATCCACTAGGACGTTAGAGAAATACGGGGGACCTACGTCTTTTGTCCCCCATATTTTTGGCACCAGGACCGGATGCAGAGCCCGGTGCTGGTTGTTAAAATACGGGGGATCCCCTGTCATCCCCCCCCCCCGTATTTTTACATCCGGCTCAAAGAGCCCGGGGCTTGTTTAAGCTTAGGAGGGGGGACCCCACGCATTTTTTTTCAGGATTTTTAACCCATTCCCACAGAAAAACATGCTCAGATCTCTCCATAATATTTTAGCCAGTTTAAAAAAAATATATATAAAAAAAAATATATTAAATAATACTTGTGGCTCCTAAATAGACAAACCAAGTAGATAATCCCTTCTAATATAAACAGATATGCTATTACCAATAAAAAAAAAAACACCAAAAAAACATGTTTTTAAAATTTGAATATACTTTTGTCGAAAAGCCGCAATTTAACCATTGCAGACATGTCGAATTTGACAAATGTCGAATTGCAAAAAGTCGAATCTGAAACTGACGTTTTTTTGTCGAAAAGTACTGTATTGCAATGTTGAATCAGTTTTTTTTGTCGAAAATGCCCCGTTTTTCGACATTTGCGGCAATTCGACCGCAATTGCATATGGCCCTATATCTATCTCACTGGGGCTCTGCACTCACTATAATAACTAACAATAATAAACAGGGGAGATTTAGTTCACCTACTGACCAATGCATTTAAGCCTGCAGCCCCCGACAAGAGACCCCACTATACTGCAGGCCGATCTCTATTGCTCAAAATAATTACCAGAAAAACAGCTATCACATTAGTGTTACACTTTAGGTATGCTGCTACCTGGTCTAAAGCTCACAGCAACTTACCTTATATAGCTGAGACCGTTACCTACACACCTAATGTAAAGCACCCAGGAGAACAGCGGACACAATCTATAATTAACTTAAGTCAGAGTGCATGAGAGAAGGTGACCACAAAAAGATTAATGAAAAACTAATCTAATAAACAAAAAGGATATATATATATATATATATATATATATATATATATATTTATTCTCCTATGTAACCTGTAGATCTGCACACACCAGGAGATAGACATTTATGTATGTAGTAAGGCTACTGGGAGACCTTAAATTGAGCAATATTGGATCTGGCCATTACATTCCCTAAAGTCATAACCTCAGAACTGCACAGGGCAGGGACTATTATTCACAAGTAATTAGGAATGTGTTCATCAGGAACAAATCCACAATTACCGTTTAAAGTTTACACAATTATTTGAAGTCTACACAATTGATATTTGAAGATAACAAGACTTACTGTCGACTTACCAGGGTTAACTCTTTTTCTTTGAGAAAAAAGGTACTACCACCTATACGCGCTATCCAATACAATACATAAATGATACAGTGAATGATGTACAAACAATGTAATATCAATGATGGATATCCCAAATGATGTGAAAATATATATAGAAGGACATCTTTTTCTTTGAGGTCCACAGGATCCACAGTCCTTGTATTGGGGTGTAGGTGGTAGGAGTTGACTGGGCACCACACAGTTAAGCTTTTAGCTCCCATGATGCACCGGTCCTCCTCCTCCTCATATACCCCGCCTCCGGCCTAGGGAAGCTAGTTTTGTTAACAAGCCAAAAGGCAGGAGCCGGATTTCAGGAGATAAGGAAGACTTGAACATACAAGACACTATCCTGCAGAGTAGAAAAAATCAAAGGGGGGAAAATATTGGATTTTAATTACCTGCCGGTAAATCCTTTTCTTGTAGTCCTTAGAGGATACTTGGGTCCACATTAGTTCCATAGGGTATAGACGGGTCCACTAGGAGCCATGGGCACTTTAAGAAATTAATAGTGTGGGCTGGCTCCTCCCTCTATGCTCCCTATACCAGACTCAGTCTAGAAACTGTGCCCGAGGAGACTGACATACTTCAAGAGAAGGATTTAACTGAACAGTAGTGAGATTCGAACCAGCACACGCAACCAAGAGGAAAGCCATGCTAACCAAACTTGAAAAGGAACAGCAATGGCTGAACCAACTATAATAATACTTAACCAAGTAACAGTGCAGAAAAACGAAGAACCGGGCGGGCGCCCAACATCCTCTACGCACTACGAGAAAAGGATTTACCGGTAGGTAATTAAAATCCTATTTTCTCTTACATCCTAGAGGATACTGGGGTCCATGGCGATGCACCAAAGCTCCCAAAACGGGTGGGAGAGTGCGGAGGTTCCTGCAGAACTGATTGATCAAACTGAAGGTCCTCAGCGGCCAAAGTATCGAACTTGTAGAACTTAGCAAACGTGTTCGACCCTGACCAAGTAGCCGCTCGTCAAAGCTGTAAAGCAGAGACACCCCGGGCAGCTGCCCAGGAAGAAACCACCAACCGAGTAGAGTGGGCCTGAACCGATTTTGGAACCGGCAAGCCTGCCGTAGAATAAGCATGCTGGATAGTAAGCCTGATCCAGCGAGCAATAGACTGCTTTGAAGCCGGGCACCCAATTTTATTGGGATCATAGAAAACAAACAGCGAGTCAGATTTTCTGTGACAAGCCGTCCGCTTCACATACATTTTCAAAAACCTCACAACATCTAAGGACTTTGAAGAAGCAGAGGTGTCGGTAATCACCGGAACCACAATAGGTTGGTTGATGTGAAATGCAGACACCGCCTTAGGAAGAAACTGCTGACGAGTTCTGAGCTCAGCGTGATCCTCATGAAAAATCAAGTAGGGGCTCTTGTGAGGCAATGCCCCCCAGTTCCGACACGCGCCTGGCTGAAGCCAGGGCCAACAGTGTAACTGTCTGCCACATAACAAACTTTACGTCCACTGCCTGTAAATGCTCAAACCAATCCGATTGGAAGAACTGCAAACACCACGTTGAGATCCCAAGGTGCCAATGGAGGCCCAAAGGGCAGTTGGATGTGCAGAACACCCTTCAAAAAAGTCTGAACCTCAGGAAGAGACACCAATTGCTTCTGGAAGAAAATGGACAAGGCCGAAATCTGAACTTTCAAGGAGCCCAAACGGAGGCCCACATCCACTCCTGCCTGCAGAAAAAGGAGAAACTGTCCCAGCTTAAATTCCGTCGCAGGAATTTTCCTGTTCTCACACTAAGACTTATTTCTTCCAAATACGGTGGTAATGTTTAGACGTTACCCCCTTTCTGGCTTGGATCACGGTTGGAATAACCTTATCCGGAATCCCTTTCTGGGCTAGAATTTGACTCTCAACCTCCATGCCGTCAAACTTAGCCACGGTAAGTCTTGATAGACTAACGGCCCCTGTTGCAGAAGATCCTCTCAAAGAGGAGGAGGCCACAGGTCCTCCAGGAGCAACTCCAGTAGATCCGCGTATCAGGCCCTTCTTGGCCAGTACAGAGCAATAAGAATTGCTTGAACCTTTTCCCTTTTTATTTTTTTTGAGAATCCTTGGGATTAACGGAAGTGGTGGAAACACGTAGACCATCTGGTAGACCCATGGAGTCACCAGAGAGTCCGCCGCCACTGATTGCGGGTCTCTCGACCTGGAACAATATCACTTGAGCTTCTTGTTGAGACGAGAGGCCCTCATGTCGATTTGGGGAAGTCCCCACCGACGTGCCAGGGACCCGAACACCTGCGGGTGAAGGCCCCACTCTCCTGGATGGAGGTCGTGTCTGCAGAGGGAGTTTGCTTCCCAGTTGTCCACTCCCGGAATGAAGATTGCCAACAACGCCACCACGTCTTTATGCCCAGAGGAGAATCCTTTTTACCTCCGACATTGCAGCTCTGTTTTTCGTTCCGCCTTGTCGGTTTATGTATGCTGCTGCCGTCACATTGTCCGACTGAACTTGTATGGCCTGATCTTGAAGAATATGGGATGGGAGGCGTTGTATACGGCCCTGAGTTACAGAATGTTGATCGGAAGAATCGATTCTTGACTTGACCATTTTCCTTGGAACTGTTCCCTTTGGGTGACTGCTCCCCAACAACTGAGGCTTGCGTCTGTGGGTAGCAGAATCCAATTTTGAATCCCGAACCTTCGGCCTTTGGCTAGGTGAGAAGTCTGAAGCCACCACAGAAGAGAAATCCTGGCTCTTGGCGACAGACGTATCCTCTGGTGCATGTGGAGATGCGATCTGGACCATTTGTCCAACAGATCCAGCTGGAAGGGCCTTGCGTGAAACATTTCATATTGCAGAGATCAGTAAGAGGCCACCATCTTCCCCAAGAGGCGAATGCACAGGTGCACCGAAATCCGGGTAGGTCGTAGAACCTACGGGACGTACCCTCGACAGGATCACCAATGCCTTTTGCATTGGGATGAATACCCTCCGCGCCTCTATCCAGTATCATTCCCAGGAACGGACGCCTCCGTTCACTCCCCGCAAGTGGAGGAGCAACATCAACTCTGCCATCACCTTGGTGAATACCTGTGGAGAGTCCAAATGGCAGGGCATGGAACTGGTAGTGGCAGTCCTGTAACACAAACCTGAGATAAGCCTGATGAGGCGGCCAAATCGGGACATGAAGTTACGCATCCTTGATGTCCAGAGACATCAGGAATTCCCCATCCTCCAAACCTGAGATCACCGCTCTCAGAGATTCCATCTTGAATTTGAACACGTTTAAATATGGGTTCAGAGACTTTAGGATTAAAATGGGTCACACCGAACCGTCCGGTTTTGGCACTACAAACAGTTTGGAATCAGAACACTTGTTTTGTAGGTGACGTGGAACTGGCACAATGAACTGAGTCTGTACCAGTTTTTTTTTTTTGTTTTTACATCAATTTTTATTCAGATTTTTTTTTTGTTATGCACAACAGGGGTACAGAAAGAAAAGGAGAGGGGGGGGAAGGGGGATCAGTAAATACATAGGAGAGACATTTTGTATACTTATACATACACGCGGAAGCCAAATTTCAATAATACTTCCCGTATGTAGGTCCAGTTTATGCGGTCGAAAGCCTTCTCCGCATCTAAGGATAACAGGAGGAGGCCCTAATCACGGGCTATGGAGTCTACGAGGTTAAATAACCTACGGGTATAATCAGACGCTTGTCGACCGGGGATGAATCCAACTTGATCAGGGCGTATCAAGGAGGGAAGGAGGGCGTTCAGTTGGTGAGCTATTAATTTAGCATATATTTTAATGTCTCCGTTTAACAACGCGATGGGGCGGTAGTTTTGGCAAGAAGTCAAGTCCTTACCTGGTTTGGGGATCGTGACAATACGAGCCTCCAGCATCTCCGTTGGGAGAGTGCCCTGAGAAGTGATTTCATTATAAACTGTTACCAGGGAGGGAGCCAGGAGGTCCTGGAGTGAAGCATAAAAATCATTTATAAAGCCGTCTGGGCCTGGGGCCTTATCTTTAGGGAGGGATTTAATCGCCCTTAACGTGTCCGTGGTGGACCAGGTGGAATTCAGTACTTCTAATTGGTCATCGGTAATGGAAGGAAGTTTTAAGTCAGCAAGGAAGGAGTTGACAGAGGGAAGAGTGGGCTGCGGGGTAGAAGGGTCAGTCGAGAGATTATAAAGTTGGGAATAGAAGCCAGCAAACTGATTTGATATCTCCGAAGGGTTAGATATTTTGGCGCCTGTTGGGGATATAATAAGCTTAATCCTATTCCTAGCTTGTTGCGCTCTAGGCTTACGAGCAAGCAGTTTTCCCGGTCTATTCCCCGTCAGGTAAAATTTTTGACGCATCCTGTTTAACGAGGCCGGGGTACGCACCATAAGCAACGTCTGAAGCTGGGACCTAATATCAGCTAACTCTTTCTGGAGGGATCTCGAGGGTCGAACTTGGTTTTTCTCCTCCAGTTCCTTAATTTCCGCTCCAAATCATTCAAGCGTTGCTGATGTAGTTTCTTAAGGTGGGCTCCTGCCTGTATCGCCGCCCCTCTAGCAACGGCTTTCAGCGCGCACCAGAAGTTCAGAGTGGACGTGTCCGCAGGAGAATTAAATTACAAGTAGGATATGATGCTGTCTACTATAATTTTTTTTAGAGATGGGGTTGGCCAGTAGGTGAGGGGAGAGTCGCCAAGGTCGGGGCGGGGCATCCTGACTATTAAGATCCCATTTAAGAAACAGTGGGGCATGATCTGACCAGGTTATTGGAAGGTAATCCGCGAATCTAGTAAATTGGAGGGTCCATTTATCAGAAAACAAAAAATCAATGCGGGAATAGGAGTTGTGAACGGGAGAATAGTATGTGTACTCACGGCCCGTAGGGTTTTGCACTCGCCAAATATCGTAGATGTCAAATTCAGCCAGGAGATTGCGGAAGGCTAAGCATGGGGCGTTAGAGGAGGCTAATGGGGAAGGGGAGGGCCTGGGAGACCTGTCCAACCTAGGGTCAAGGACCAGATTGAAGTCCCCCATGAGTAGGAGCGAGCCTGTACGGTTCCTCTGGATAACTAAACATAGTTTACGTAAAAAGGCCACTTGGTTTGAGTTAGGGGCATAAGCTGAAACCAGGGTAACCGGTTTGTCATTTAAAAGGCCACTCAAGATAAGATAGCGGCCATTTTTATCGGCAACCTGGGAGTGTAAAGTGAAGGAGACAGAGTTTTTAAACAATATGGCTACACCATTCCTCTTAAAAGGGCCGTTTGCAAAATAACCGATAGGGAACCTGTGGTCTTTAAACGTAGGGGGCGCCAAGGACGAAAAGTGCGTCTCCTGCAGCGCAATAACATCTGCCTTGTGCCTAGCAAAATAGTCCAATGCTAACCTTCGTTTATTAGGGGAATTTAACCGCTTAGCGTTCATGGACAGCACCTGGAGCATCGGGACGGTCTAAAGCACGCCATAAGTGGTGAGATATTTCTGTATACATGTAAGAAATGGTTTTGTCTCACAGTTAGAGTGTTGTGAAGGGGGGTGGGGAGGGAGGAAATAACAAGGGAAGAAAGGGTAAGAACAAACCAAAACGACCCAGTGCATCGGGTCAGTATAACTATTGCAAGGTAAGCAGAAAATGCAGCAGTACATTAGCGGGGGGGGGACGGGGGGGGGGGGGGACGGACACATGTGGCCTGACGCCACCACCACCTATGACCTAAATAAGGAGAAAGGGAAAAAAAACAACAACATATACAAATACAAGTATGCCTACCGGCCATGTAAGGACAACAGAGAACATATGCGCATGGACTAATGAACTAAACCATGAGGACGGAGCCGGGACTCCAGCATTACAACTACTAAGAGGGTGACTCACGTGGCCGCGTCTAGACCAATAGTTAAGACCTATCCGCTAGAACCGTACAGCATAACGTCCATATTCAAAGTCCAGGTTTACATTGACGACTTCAGGCGACGAGCCACTCCGATTGAAGGGTTGACTGTTTCTTGGATCCAGGCGGCTTCGCGACAGGGATATCCCACTCAGATAGCAGCTTGACTCCTGCTTCCAATGAGGCAACTGTGTAGGATTTATTTTCATATGAGATGATGAGCTTTATCGGAAAACCCCATTGGTAATTAATCTCTTGGTCACGAAGCGCTAGTGTAACAGGGATAAACGATCGTCTTTTAGCCAAAGTCGAAAAATCCGGAAAGAGTTCTAACCCACCAAGCGCATCAGAGTCGGAGTCTCTTGCCGCCTTTAGGATGCGTTCTTTAGTCGTGAAGAAGTGCACTCTCATGAGCGTGTCTCGCGGGAGCGAGGGGGGCACCGAGCGTGGTTTAGGTAGTCTATGGATCCTGTCTATAAGCAGCTCCCTGGGATCAGCCCTGGGCAAGAGCTTCCTAAATAACGAGGTGGCGTAATCTTCCAGCTCGGAATTTTGCACGGAGTCGGGAATGCCTCGGATCTTGATATTATTGCGCAGAGATCTGTCCTCGATATCCGCAATCTTGAGTTTAAACGCCTCCAGGTCATTCTGCTGTTGATCATGCGCCGCTATGAGGTCGTTGTGAGACGAGACCAATTCCTCGACTTTCCGTTCCAGATGGTCTGTGCGTTCCCCTATAGCATGCAATTCTGTCTTAACCTCTCGGACAGCCGCTGTGAGATCTTGAGTCAGCTCTGTTTTAAATGCTGATAGAGCCTGGTACAGAGCTTTGACCGTGAGAGGGGCGTCGGATTCCGGGTCGAACCCCGGGACAGAAGCAGGACTGCAGGGAGGGTCTGACGCAGAGGTGACTATAGGGGACTTCCGTGCAGTAGGAGGGGCAGGAGTCGCTTTCCGAGACGAAAACCTTTTTCAGCGGCATTCTGAAGCGATGGATCCCGGAGAATATATGGTGACAGGTTAGGTAATCATAGAGGTCAAAGGTGGTGGTGTGTAAAGGGTCTGGACTACATCAGAAGAACGGCATCACCAGGGGCCCGGCATCCGGCTGTCAGCCTCCAGAAGAGCCCAAAGGTAAGTATCCAGCGAGCAAGGGAGAGAGGGAGCCAGATACTCAGACAACAGTCAGCAGCACAGTGTCACAGGGGTCGGGCAGACAGTGCTCCCCAGGGCAAACACTCACCCCTCCTGGGATATTCTCACGGTGCTGTGCAGGGTCGAGGGATATGAGGAGAGAGCAAAAAGAAGAAGCCAGTCCATCCACATCTGCAGGGGGGATAAGTGGCTATTAACAGGCCTCCACACTGGCAGGGCTCGGCAGGCGGGGGTGTGTAGTTAATTTAGGCCCCGAATCCCGATGCTGATGTAGGCCTCAACTCCCGGGTACTTCAAAAGGAGCAACAGACCCCCCTTTTTCCCCACGAGGGGGTATTTATGTGGCAGGAGGTCTCAGGGGGAGCAGGTCAGGCCCGTGGGGGCAGAGGAGTGCAGTCGGCCGGCGGGCCGGGTGTAGCAAGATGGCCGCCGCCGGGCTGGGTGCAGGGACAAGGAGGCCGCAGCCGCGGCTCCGGAGGGCGGGGAGCGGGAGCTTGATCCTCGCCGCCGTCCCCGATGGTCTGGGGGAGGAGAGGGGCCCTGAATCAGCCAGGTTGCAGGTATATAGGAGACGCCAGGGGTTCCGGTGCGGCTGCGTTCCGGTCCTGGAGCACACGCCCGGGGAAGGCCCCAAACTCGAGGTCCCGGCTTCGGGACGGAGCGTAGGCCTCAACCTTAAAACAGTGCCAGGGGGCACCTCTCTAGCCTCCCCGAGCCCTGGGCGTGTTGGGCACTCGTCAGAGGGGAAAACCAGGGGTGAGGGTCTGAGGTGTATGCTCTTTAGTAGCAGGGCCGGCAAGAGCTCATGCAGGGCACAACTACTCAGGATGCAGGTCAGGCCACGCCCCCCTGTACCAGTTTTTGAATTGCTGCCTGTAAAGGTCAAACTTGCTTCTGGAGAAGCTGATATGAAGAATCTGGGAGGTGGGAGTTCTTGAAAAATTCCAGTCTGTATCCCTGTGCGATAAGATCTTTCACCTAGGCATGATGTTGCCCAGATGTGACTGAAATAACGTATCCGGGCTCCCACCTGCCTGTCTTCCAGGAAGTGTGGTCCACTGTCATGCTCAAGACTTTGAGGAAGCAGAACCAGAGGTCTGTTCCTGAGAACCTGCAGCTGCGGCTTTTCTGGGTTTACCTTTACCGCCTCTGAATGCTATAGAAGAACCCTTGGACTTGTTTTTAAATTTAGCTGTCCGAAAGGACTGCCAAGTCGGGGCAGAGTAGGTTTTGCTAGCAGGGGTCACTGAGGAAGGAAGGTATGTAGACTTACCCGCAGTGGCCTTAGATATCCAAGTATCTAGTTCATCTCCAAACAGAGCCTCGCCCGTGAATGGTAGGCTCTCCACGCCTTTTCTGGAATCCGCATCCGCAGTCCACTAGCGTAGCCACAAGCCCCTGCATGCTGACACTACCATGGCAGTGGTGCATGCGTTGAGTAAACCAATTTCTTTTATGGCCTCCACCATAAAGTTAGCAGCATCTTGGATGTGCTGTAGGAGTTAATGTCATCCCTGGTTAGTGAATCTAAATCTTCAATTAATTAGATTATCAGACCATCTTGAAATTGCTCTAGATCCATGCGCAAGCAATATTGGGTCTCTGGGCTACCCCAGCAGACAAGTATATAGATTTAAGAGTGGTCTTTGTTGATCAGGTCATCCATAGACTGCCTTAAGAATTGTGTCTCCCTTTCATTATGAGATAGCTTAGTGCAAATATTAGAAATCATCCCTTTAATGGAAGCCAACCATGCGGGTTCAGCCCCACTAGCTTGAGAGGGAGCACTATCTTGGGTGCATGGTAGTGAGTCCTCAGGGGATGAGAGACATTCTGCAGTACAAGAGACACTGCCCATGGACATGATTGTGAAAGGGATACACACACACACACACACCAGGTGAAACACAGTATATGTAGGCAGGGTCCTCAGAAATCAGAGCCAGCCACACAGCGCCCCTTTAGCAAAGTTAAACTGAGCTGGGTCGCAATAACAAGCACTTTAGTAGAGCTTTATAAACTTACACCCCCACCCCCTTTCACTAAGACCCCCTGGTACCGCTGAGGGGACCTGGAGTCATTGTGGAGGAGCAGCGCTTCCCTGTGAATGCTTCCTGTATGAGCTGCAGAGGGAAAATGGTGCTGGAGAGTTGTAGGATCCGCTCTGGGTGAAGCCCCGCCTCCTGTAATTTCCCACATTTTTTATACTGGCCTAAGGAATTAAATGTCTAACCAAGTGATTAAAATCCCTGTTAGCACAGTGTGGCCAGTGTGGACATTATAGGAGTCTCAGTGCGGCCCTCGCCGCAGCGTGTGTCCTTCTGAGCCTCCCAGCATGCAGAGCTGGGCTCCTACCCTTGTGCCGCCATTCCTACCAGTGACCTGCTAACCCGGGACGCCGGCGCTGTACTCACCACTCTTCTGTCTTCAGGCTCTGTTAGGGGGTGGTGGTGGTGTGCTGCGGGAGGGTACGCTGTGCCGTGGTGTGGCTTGCGAATGGCTCCCTCAGGAGCTCAGGGTCCTGTCAGCTGAGAAACGGGACCATTAACTCTCTATGAAGTTGGGCCGTTCTCCCCCCTAAGTGCCACGAAGAAGTCAGTTTGCTGCCTAAACAGACCTGACTGAGAAATACAAACATTACATTAAAAAATGGAAAACTCTTCAGGAGCTCTCCAAAGCGTGACCGGCTCCTCCAGGCACATTTTCTAAACTGAGTCCGGTAGGAGGGGCATAGAGGGAGGAGCCAGCCCACACTATTAATTTCTTAAAATGCCCATGGCTCCTAGTGGACCCATCTATACCCCCATGGTACTAATGTGGACCCCAGCATCCTCTAGGACGTAAGAGAAAAGTATTTCCCCAAGACAGGTGTGTCTTGGTGGGCACCCTCTGGATCCTATGGACCTTAAAGAAAAAGAGTTCACCATGGTAAGTCTAACATAACTCTTGTTTTCTTCATCAGGATCCATAGTGATCCACAGTCCTTACATTGGGGATGTCCTAAAGCAGTTTCCCCTAAGGGTGGGGACACTCCTGAGTAGACAGGAGAATCCAACGCCCTAAGGAAGCTTCCTGAGAGGTAAAGGTATCAAAAGGCATAAAAACCTCAGGAACGTGTTAATCGAAGACAACGTAGCTGCCTTGCAGAGTTGTTCAGCAGTAGCACCTCAGAGAGCCACCCATGAGGGACCTGCTGAACATATCAAATGAGCAGAGACCGGAACAGGAAGATCAGCTCGAATGTAAGCCTCTGCAATAGTCATGCAAACCACCTGGACAGCGTTTGTTTACTAGCTGGCCAACCTTGCTTATAGAATCCATACAGGACAAATAGAGAATCCGTTTTCCTGATCACTCTGGTACGTTCTACGTAAATACTTAGTGCACGAACCGCATCCAATAAGGCCTCACCAATAACAGGACTAAAAGGCTGGAACCAATATCTCTGTATTTAGATGAAACTTAGACACCAACTTAGGAAGGTGACCCACCTTGGTCTGGAGAACTGCCCTATCTTAATGGAAGATCAGAAACGAAGGACAGGAAAGCACTCCTAAATCAGACCCCCTTCTCGTAGAGGCAATAGCCAGGAGATATAACACCTTTACAGACAACCACTTAAGGTCCACTGACTCTAAAGGCTCAAATGGGGAAGTCTTAAGAGCTTGCAGGACAAGGGATAAATCCCAGGGGCTACTGGATGTACAAAGTGAGGCTGGATATGGAGTATTCCTTGAAAAAAGGTACGCCCATCTTGTAGTGGAGCGACCGGTCATTGAAACCACACTGATAGTGCAGAAACTTGTACTTTCAGGAATGCTAGGCAAAGACCAAGGTCTAACCCTGCTTGTAGAAAGGCCAGAAGCCGGGAGACCCTTAAAAGGTAGGAGGGTCATAGTGCCTAGGCGCACACCACTGAAAATAAGCATGTCAAATCTGATAATAGATGCGGGTTGAAGACGCAGATTGTCTACATCACTGCATCCGAGAACCCCTTCGCTCTAAAAACTGATGACTCAAGAGCAAAGCCGTCAAAGACAGTCGAGCCAGGTTCCGATGCAGACAGGGACCCCGAGACAACAAGTCTGCTCGCTGTGGCAGTAGGAATGGCATGTCTATGGATAGATTTTGCAGATCGGTGGACCAATGGTGCCTGGGCCATATGGGAGTAATCAGTATAATGGAGCCTCCTTCCCGTTTAAACTTGCAAAGAAATCTGGGTAACAGCGATACTGGAGAAAACAGGTATCCCTAAAGGAAGGTCCACCGTACTGCTAAAATGTCCACGAATGCTGCCTGCGGATCTCCGGTCCCGGATCTATAGATTGGGACCTTGTGATTGTGACGCGAGTCCATCAGGTCTACATCCGGCAGACCCCATCTGTTTACCAGGTTCTGGAACACTTCAGGGTGCAGAGACCATTCGCCGCTGTGGACATCCTGCCGACTGAGGAATCTGCTCCCCAGTTGAGGATTCCTGGCAGAAACACAGCTGAGATGGCTGGAAGGAGAGTTTCGGCCCACTGGAGCGTGCACTCCACGTTTGCCATAGCCAGATGGCTGAGAGTGCCCCCTTGGTGGTTTAGATAGGCAACTGCAGTGACATTGTCGGACTGAATCTGAACAGGCCTGCCTTGGAGGAGATCCTGAGCCTGAAAGAAAGCACCTGTAGACTGCCCGAAGTTCCAGGACGTTGATTGGCAAGTAACTTTCGTCTGGAGTCCACCGACCTTGAAGATGTGAGGACCACCCAATCCAGAATCCAAAACAGGATGTCTTTTGTCCTAGTGTGACATCTATAGCCACCAGGTGAAAGACAGATGTGGAAAAAGAACAAGCGGCTGCGCTGAATATCAGGAACGAAACATAATGTACAGAGAGCCAAAGTAAAAAATAACAATGTTTATTAATAAAACATATAAAAAGAATAATTATCAAATAACCGGTGAATTATATATATATATATATATATATATATATATATATATATATATATATATAAAAGAACATTCACTAGACATGAACTGGTGGTATGTTGTAATAACTCAGCTTTTTGGGGTGAAAAGTTCCGAGTTCCACTTGTTAGATAATTGATAGGTACCAGGTGTGCTGATGGAATCCTAATAGGTTACATGTCCCTCAGTTGAAATTGATATTCAATACCTTTCCAAAATGGGCTGGTAAGAGCCGAGCGTCCTCGGCTTCAATGTCCTGCAATGCCCATATACGCTGTGCAGCGGAAAGGAAGAGACCGTCTCTCTCACAACCCGGTCGTGGCGGCGTGTGCGCTGAAGCCGCTGATGTCGGATGCTGTAGACGGAGAGTGCAGCGGGGACCAAGGAGCACCTGGAAGATTTCACCTGAGCTGAGTGTGGATAGGGGCGGGTCCTGACGCGTTTCGTCACGTTCACGTGACTTTCTCAAAGGTAGATACCTGCCTCCTAGGTCATCCGGTATTTAAAGGCTGAGTTGATTAGTGTGGACAGGTGAATGTCATCAGCAATGTTAAAAACAATAAAGATGCAAGAAACGAAGGCTCTCATGTACTAACACATAACATTATATATAGTTGCCAGAAATGACTAAAAAAAGATACATTTATAATTGACTTGTTGATGTCAGAGAAAGGTGTAGGTTTAATATGGTTATACTTTATATTGTAGTAGATAGTAAGCCATTGAAAATAATGGTTTCAGTTCAGGTGTCATGACAGGTGTATTGATTCACAACAAATTAGATCACCTGCTAGCTTCACCTATAATGAATGGCAGACATTTATCACAAGGTTCACTGGACAAATATTGTTATCCGTATATGTACTAGTGGTGCCGTTTTAGGTTAAGAGAAGTTTAATCAAAGGGAAAAAAAGATATCTATTTATATAGATCACCTCTGCATAAAAAATCGGACCGAGAGGGAAAACTTTTAAATATTAGTATAGACATGATTCGAACTCTAGGAATTAAAACTAATGCTAGTCTGTCCTCTAACCTAATACGCCACTGAGTCTGAGGTTTATATAGAAGACAGACTGAGAGATAAAAATCGGACCGAGATGGAAAACTTTTAAATATTAGTATAGACATGATTCGCACTCTAGGATTCAAAACTAATGCTAGTCTGTCCTCTAACCTTTGCCTTAAAACCGAAAATTCCAAAAGAAAGACGTCCCAGCCTTCGGGTTAGATGCTGATGGCAAAAAAGCAGATTTAGAAGCTGGCAGTGTAGCCACAATATTATCCAATTCTGCACACAGCGAGCTACCACTGAAGTAGTCGAGGCCCTGGAAGCCAACAGACTCGTATCTCAGGATGCCTCTTCTAAATATCGGGCTGATTGCTTGATGTTAGCAATAAGAGACAGCTGGTCTATGGAACCATCTAACTTCAGACTGTCCTTTAGTGCATCAGCCTAATTAATGTGGAGGAGTGCACCAGGCGTGCCACATGAACATCCACACAAGATCCCATTTAGCACACTCTCCTTGTGGTAAAGGGTAACGAGATGCTCATAGGCACCAGGACCTTCTTACTAGGAGCATTCCAAGCTTCCTGAAGGAGTTCAGCATGATACTCAGTGAGGGAACTCAGCCTTAACCACCTTCTGACGCTTAAAGATGATCCTCCTCACCCGACAAAGAGCCAGAGAGAGAGAGGTGCCCAACTCTTCCTCTGAGGACTCCAGAGTCTAACCACTGTGTAGACTGTAAGGATAACAGAGAGAGAGGTGTCCAACTCTTCCTCTGAGGACTCCAGAGTCTGACCACTGTGTAGACTGTAAGGATAACAGACAGAGAGAGAGAGAGAGAGAGAGAGAGAGAGGTGTCCAACTCTTCCTCTGAGGACTCCAGAGTCTGACCACTGTGTAGACTGTAAGGATAACAGAGAGCGCTTATGTGCCATACTCATCTGAGGACGGTCTGCTGCAACAACTGCTGAGAGGTGGCCGACGTGTGGTCTGAGTAGGTCAATAAGTTCATCCATGGAGGATACCCCGGGGAATGCAATACATGGGGCAATTGCTGCAGAAACCCCACATTAGGCAGCAAAGCAGGAGGCACCAATCGCTCCACCTGTGCAAAAGAAGCCACCCAGGGTGGTTCCTGCGCAGGACCTGGTTGGAGCAGCCGTTGTAGGTTTGGCACATAGCATGTAACACACAAATGGTCCTGCACAAGGTCCTGTGGAGATAATGCTGCCGCACAGGCCTTACATGGAACCAGCACAGGTGTTATATCCTATTTCTTACACTTTGGAAGACCAGAAGCTAAGCACACACAATGTCCAGCTCTAGCAACTGCAGATGTGATGCCCTTCACATCACACAGTCATTGTGAGGAACCACAGCCCGGAACACCTGCACTCACATGTAAGGGATAGATACAATGCAGTCACACAGCCCGGAACACCTGCACTCACATGTAAGGGATAGATACAATGCAGTCACACAGCCAGAACACCTGCAGTCACATGTAAGGGATA
Organism: Pseudophryne corroboree; assembly: GCF_028390025.1. Classification (NCBI taxonomy): domain Eukaryota; kingdom Metazoa; phylum Chordata; class Amphibia; order Anura; family Myobatrachidae; genus Pseudophryne; species Pseudophryne corroboree. The sequence goes on along the minus strand of NW_026967510.1, from coordinate 416,123 downwards.
GATACAATGCAGTCACACAGCCCGGAACACCTGTACTCACATGTAAGGGACAGATACAATGCAGTCACACAGCCCGGAACACCCGCACTCACATGTAAGGGATAGATACAATGCAGTCACACAGCCCGGAACACCTGTACTCACATGTAAGGGATAGATACAATGCAGTCACACAGCCCGGAACACCTGCAGTCACATGTAAGAGATAGATACAATGCAGTCACACAGCCCGGAACACCTGCACTCACATGTAAGGGATAGATACAATGCAGTCACACAGCCCGGAACACCTGCTCTCACATGTAAGGGATAGATACAATGCAGTCACACAGCCCGGAACACCCGCACTCACATGTAAGGGATAGATACAATGCAGTCACACAGCCCGGAACACCCGCACTCACATGTAAGGGATAGATACAATGCAGTCACACAGCCCGGAACACCTGTACTCACATGTAAGGGATAGATACAATGCAGTCACACAGCGCGGAACACCTGCAGTCACATGTAAGGGATAGATACAATGCAGTCACACAGCCCGGAACACCTGCACTCACATGTAAGGGATAGATACAATGCAGTCACACAGCCCGGAACACCTGCTCTCACATGTAAGGGATAGATACAATGCAGTCACACAGCCCGGAACACCTGCACTCACATGTAAGGGATAGATACAATGCAGTCACACAGCCCGGAACACCTGCACTCACATGTAAGGGACAGATACAATGTAGTCACACAGCCCGGAACACCCGTACTCACATGTAAGGGATAGATACAATGCAGTCACACAGCCCGGAACACCTGCACTCACATGTAAGGGACAGATACAATGCAGTCACATAGCCCGGAACACCTGTACTCACATGTAAGGGATAGATACAATGCAGTCACACAGCCCGGAACACCTGTACTCACATGTAAGGGATAGATACAATGCAGTCACACAGCGCGGAACACCTGCAGTCACATGTAAGGGATAGATACAATGCAGTCACACAGCCCGGAACACCTGCACTCACATGTAAGGGATAGATACAATGCAGTCACACAGCCCGGAACACCTGCTCTCACATGTAAGGGATAGATACAATGCAGTCACACAGCCCGGAACACCTGTACTCACATGTAAGGGATAGATACAATGCAGTCACACAGCCCGGAACACCCGCACTCACATGTAAGGGACAGATACAATGTAGTCACACAGCCCGGAACACCCGTACTCACATGTAAGGGATAGATACAATGCAGTCACACAGCCCGGAACACCTGCACTCACATGTAAGGGATAGATACAATGCAGTCACACAGCCCGGAACACCTGCACTCACATGTAAGGGACAGATACAATGCAGTCACACAGCCCGGAACACCTGCACTCACATGTAAGGGATAGATACAATGCAGTCACACAGCCCGGAACACCTGCACTCACATGTAAGGGATAGATACAATGCAGTCACACAGCCCGGAACACCTGTACTCACATGTAAGGGATAGATACAATGCAGTCACACAGCCCGGAACACCTGCACTCACATGTAAGGGATAGATACAATGCAGTCACACAGCCCGGAACACCTGTACTCACATGTAAGGGATAGATACAATGCAGTCACACAGCCCGGAACACCTGCACTCACATGTAAGGGATAGATACAATGCAGTCACACAGCCCGGAACACCTGCACTCACATGTAAGGGATAGATACAATGCAGTCACACAGCCCGGAACACCTGCACTCACATGTAAGGGATAGATACAATGCAGTCACACAGCCCGGAACACCTGCACTCACATGTAAGGGATAGATACAATGCAGTCACACAGCCCGGAACACCTGCACTCACATGTAAGGGATAGATACAATGCAGTCACACAGCCCGGAACACCTGTACTCACATGTAAGGGATAGATACAATGCAGTCACACAGCCCGGAACACCTGCACTCACATGTAAGGGATAGATACAATGCAGTCACACAGCCCGGAACACCTGCACTCACATGTAAGGGATAGATACAATGCAGTCACGCAGCCCGGAACACCTGCACTCACATGTAAGGGATAGATACAATGCAGTCACACAGCCCGGAACACCTGCACTCACATGTAAGGGATAGATACAATGCAATCACACAGACCGGAACACCTGTACTCACATGTAAGGGATAGATACAATGCAGTCACACAGCCCGGAACACCTGCAGTCACACAGCCCGGAACACCTGTACTCACATGTAAGGGATAGATACAATGCAGTCACACAGCCCGGAACACCTGTACTCACATGTAAGGGATAGATACAATGCAGTCACACAGCCCGGAACACCTGCACTCACATGTAAGGGATAGATACAATGCAGTCACACAGCCCGGAACACCTGCACTCACATGTAAGGGATAGATACAATGCAGTCACACAGCCCGGAACACCTGCACTCACATGTAAGGGATAGATACAATGCAGTCACACAGCCCGGAACACCTGTACTCACATGTAAGGGATAGATACAATGCAGTCACACAGCCCGGAACACCTGCACTCACATGTAAGGGATAGATACAATGCAGTCACACAGCCCGGAACACCTGCACTCACATGTAAGGGATAGATACAATGCAGTCACACAGCCCGGAACACCTGCACTCACATGTAAGGGATAGATACAATGCAGTCACACAGCCCGGAACACCTGCACTCACATGTAAGGGATAGATACAATGCAGTCACACAGCCCGGAACACCTGCACCCACATGTAAGGGATAGATACAATGCAGACACACAGCCCGGAACACCTGCACTCACATGTAAGGGATAGATACAATGCAGTCACACAGCCCGGAACACCTGCACTCACATGTAAGGGATAGATACAATGCAGTCACACAGCCCGGAACACCTGCACTCACATGTAAGGGATAGATACAATGCAGTCACACAGCCCGGAACACCTGCACTCACATGTAAGGGATAGATACAATGCAGTCACACAGCCCGGAACACCTGCACTCACATGTAAGGGATAGATACAATGCAGTCACACAGCCCGGAACACCTGCACTCACATGTAAGGGATAGATACAATGCAGTCACACAGCCCGGAACACCTGCACTCACATGTAAGGGATAGATACAATGCAGTCACACAGCCCGGAACACCTGCACTCACATGTAAGGGATAGATACAATGCAGTCACACAGCCCGGAACACCTGCACTCACATGTAAGGGATAGATACAATGCAGTCACACAGCCCGGAACACCTGCACTCACATGTAAGGGATAGATACAATGCAATCACACAGACCGGAACACCTGTACTCACATGTAAGGGATAGATACAATGCAGTCACACAGCCCGGAACACCTGCAGTCACACAGCCCGGAACACCTGTACTCACATGTAAGGGACAGATACAATGCAGTCACACAGCCCGGAACACCTGCACTCACATGTAAGGTATAGATACAATGCAGTCACACAGCCCGGAACACCTGCACTCACATGTAAGGGATAGATACAATGCAGTCACACAGCCCGGAACACCTGCACTCACATGTAAGGGATAGATACAATGCAGTCACACAGCCCGGAACACCTGCACTCACATGTAAGGGATAGATACAATGCAGTCACACAGCCCGGAACACCTGTACTCACATGTAAGGGACAGATACAATGCAGTCACACAGCCCGGAACACCTGTACTCACATGTAAGGGACAGATACAATGCAGTCACACAGCCCGGAACACCTGTACTCACATGTAAGGGATAGATACAATGCAGTCACACAGCCCGGAACACCCGCACTCACATGTAAGGGATAGATACAATGCAGTCACACAGCCCGGAACACCTGCACTCACATGTAAGGGATAGATACAATGCAGTCACACAGCCCGGAACACCTGTACTCACATGTAAGGGACAGATACAATGCAGTCACACAGCCCGGAAGACCTGTACTCACATGTAAGGGACAGATACAATGCAGTCACACAGCCCGGAACACCTGTACTCACATGTAAGGGACAGATACAATGCAGTCACACAGCCCGGAACACCTGCACTCACATGTAAGGGACAGATACAATGCAGTCACACAGCCCGGAACACCTGTACTCACATGTAAGGGATAGATACAATGCAGTCACACAGCCCGGAACACCTGCACTCACATGTAAGGGATAGATACAATGCAGTCACACAGCCCGGAACACCTGCACTCACATGTAAGGGATAGATACAATGCAGTCACACAGCCCGGAACACCTGCACTCACATGTAAGGGATAGATACAATGCAATCACACAGACCGGAACACCTGTACTCACATGTAAGGGATAGATACAATGCAGTCACACAGCCCGACACATGCAGTCACACAGCCCGGAACACCTGTACTCACATGTAAGGGACAGATACAATGCAGTCACACAGCCCGGAACACCTGCACTCACATGTAAGGGATAGATACAATGCAGTCACACAGCCCGGAACACCTGCACTCACATGTAAGGGATAGATACAATGCAGTCACACAGCCCGGAACACCTGTACTCACATGTAAGGGACAGATACAATGCAGTCACACAGCCCGGAACACCTGTACTCACATGTAAGGGACAGATACAATGCAGTCACACAGCCCGGAACACCCGCACTCACATGTAAGGGATAGATACAATGCAGTCACACAGCCCGGAACACCCGCACTCACATGTAAGGGATAGATACAATGCAGTCACACAGCCCGGAACACCTGCACTCACATGTAAGGGATAGATACAATGCAGTCACACAGCCCGGAACACCTGTACTCACATGTAAGGGACAGATACAATGCAGTCACACAGCCAGGAACACCTGTACTCACATGTAAGGGACAGATACAATGCAGTCACACAGCCCGGAACACCTGCACTCACATGTAAGGGACAGATACAATGCAGTCACACAGCCCGGAACACCTGCACTCACATGTAAGGGACAGATACAATGCAGTCACACAGCCCGGAACACCTGTACTCACATGTAAGGGATAGATACAATGCAGTCACACAGCCCGGAACACCTGTACTCACATGTAAGGGATAGATACAATGCAGTCACACAGCCCGGAACACCTGTACTCACATGTAAGGGACAGATACAATGCAGTCACACAGCCCGGAACACCTGTACTCACATGTAAGGGACAGATACAATGCAGTCACACAGCCCGGAACACCTGCACTCACATGTAAGGGATAGATACAATGCAGTCACACAGCCCGGAACACCTGCACCCACATGTAAGGGATAGATACAATGCAGTCACACAGCCCGGAACACCTGCACTCACATGTAAGGGATAGATACAATGCAGTCACACAGCCCGGAACACCTGCACTCACATGTAAGGGATAGATACAATGCAGTCACACAGCCCGGAACACCTGCACTCACATGTAAGGGATAGATACAATGCAGTCACACAGCCCGGAACACCTGCACTCACATGTAAGGGATAGATACAATGCAGTCACACAGCCCGGAACACCTGCACTCACATGTAAGGGATAGATACAATGCAGTCACACAGCCCGGAACACCTGCACTCACATGTAAGGGACAGATACAATGCAATCACACAGACCGGAACACCTGTACTCACATGTAAGGGATAGATACAATGCAGTCACACAGCCCGGAACACCTGCAGTCACACAGCCCGGAACACCTGTACTCACATGTAAGGGACAGATACAATGCAGTCACACAGCCCGGAACACCTGCACTCACATGTAAGGGATAGATACAATGCAGTCACACAGCCCGGAACACCCGCACTCACATGTAAGGGATAGATACAATGCAGTCACACAGCCCGGAACACCTGCACTCACATGTAAGGGATAGATACAATGCAGTCACACAGCCCGGAACACCTGCACTCACATGTAAGGGATAGATACAATGCAGTCACACAGCCCGGAACACCTGTACTCACATGTAAGGGACAGATACAATGCAGTCACACAGCCCGGAACACCTGTACTCACATGTAAGGGACAGATACAATGCAGTCACACAGCCCGGAACACCTGTACTCACATGTAAGGGATAGATACAATGCAGTCACACAGCCCGGAACACCTGTACTCACATGTAAGGGACAGATACAATGCAGTCACACAGCCCGGAACACCTGCACTCACATGTAAGGGACAGATACAATGCAGTCACACAGCCCGGAACACCTGCACTCACATGTAAGGGATAGATACAATGCAGTCACACAGCCCGGAACACCTGTACTCACATGTAAGGGACAGATACAATGCAGTCACACTGCCCGGAACACCTGCACTCACATGTAAGGGATAGATACAATGCAGTCACACAGCAGAGCTAGCACCAGTCACACACAATACAAGTACATAACAATTACAATGGGCACTGACGTCATCTCCTCGCAGCACAGTGGTAGGTAGGACTAGTGCATGTATAACCTGGCCACTTCTGGAGACAGAACCCAGCATTCCCAGAGCCTGGCATCACACTCATTCCCACTGGAATGTCACTCAGAGACTCTTATAAGGGAAGCATGTGGGGGAGGGGCAGCCGAGAGGGAATCCCAGCTGTGGAATCAGGCTCTGGGAGAGGGCCTACCTCCCCTGGCTGACATCACCCACCAGGCACCCTGGCCTCCATTATCCTATATATGTATTATATGCATGCCCTGGTGGTCTAGTGTAACCCGTAGCAGCAGCCAGGGATCACATCAGAGCCTGCAGAAGCACGGACTGCATGTATTGTGGGTCCCACGTGCCGGAGAATGCCTTACCTGTCCTCCGGGTGCAGGCCGGGGCCCAGGATGCTGTACTAGCGTGGCGATCAGGAAGTAACCACGCCGGAATCATCAGTCTCTTAGCCTCACTGACGTTGCGGCACCAGCGGGGGGATTGTTGGAGCAGCAGCGGCGGTGCTCAGAGAGACTCCCAGCGCTGCTCATTCATTCCTCTCCGCTGTGTGACCGGTGCTCCGGCTTCTGCCAGCACCATCACTAAAACTGCCCACTGGCCAGGGGCGGGGTACATGGGGAGGAGGTCCGGAGCATCCTGGGAAATAAAAGCTTAACTGTGTGATGCCCGGTCGTCTCCTACCACCTACACCCCGATGTAAGAACTGTGTATCACTATGGACCCTAAAGAAGAAAACGCCTTTAACAGAAAACACCCGATACAAATGTTGCTGCCGACAGACGCAATATTAGCATTTCAGATCACCCCTTCCCCCCCGGGGGAGGTGAGCTGAAATGCGCAAAACTTTTTGTGATTGCGCCCATGATGTTAGTTGGGTTAAGTAGCTTTACAAAGCTAATCCAGGCTGCTATGGGCGCGATATGACCAAAAATGGGGGACAATTCAATATTGCCCCGCAAACTCCTGTCACTGTAGACGTGAGATCGGGCGCGATATTACAATTGAATATCGCCCCTTGTGTTATAAACACCCAACTGAGAACAGGGCTGATGGTCCTAGACTACACCACTGGGCAGATACATTTCCATCATTAGTCTGTACTGACAGAGGAGGGTGTAGTATAAGAGATTGCTGTAGTGACTGAGCAATGAGAATATGTGACTTCTGTAATAAGTGTTTATTACTCACCTGTGCTGATATCTGTAGGGATCTCCTCCTCCTTACACTGCTGATAACTCCTCACATGCGTCTCTTCTTCTCCATCTATATCTTCTGCCTTTATATCAGTCACATACATCTCTTCTTCTCCCTCTATATCTTCTGCCTTTATATCAGTCACATACGTCTCTTCTTCTCCCTCTATATCTTCTGCCTTCATATCAGTCACATACATCTCTTCTCCTTCTATATCTTCTGCCTTTATATCAGTCACATACGTCTCCTCTTCTTCCTCTATATCTTCTGCCTTCATATCAGTCACATACGTCTCATCTTCTCCATCTATATCTTCTGCCTTTATATCAGTCACATACGTCTCTTCTTCTCCCTCTATATCTTCTGCCTTTATATCAGTCACATACGTCTCTTCTTCTCCCTTCATATCAGTCACATACGTCTCTTCTTCTCCCCTCATATCAGTCACATACATCTCTTCTTCTCCCTCTATATCTTCTGCCTTCATATCAGTCACATACGTCTCTTCTTCTCCCTCTATATCTTCTGCCTTCATATCAGTCACATACGTCTCTTCTTCTCCCTCTATATCTTCTGCCTTTATATCAGTCACATACGTCTCTTCTTCTCCCTCTATATCTTCTGCCTTCATATCAGTCACATACGTCTCTTCTTCTCTCTCTATATCTTCTGCCTTTATATCAGTCACATACGTCTCTTCTTCTCCCTCTATATCTTCTGCCTTTATATCAGTCAGACAGTCATCCTAAATAGCCCACAAAACAATATACATTAATAATGTCTGATTTCAGGATAGTGTAATATCAATGTATAAAACACACAGCTTCTCTACAGATCATATAGTGACAGTGACTTTGGTATATTGGTGAGACCCTAAATCCCACCTACCTGATCCTCCTGTGGGATCCTGTGATTCTCCTCTGTACAGTCCTGGGAATACAGAGGACGGGGACATCTCTCTGGGGTATCTCTGTTACTGGGCCCATCTGTAGGAGACACACAGTGACTGAATACAGTGTATATATGTGATTATCAGATGATGTGTGTATATAGGGGGCCCCATACCTGCTCTCCCCTGTACAATACATGACAGTCTCCTCTTACCCAGTGATGTGAGGGGCCGGTTATTCTCCATCATCACGTCCTTGTACAGACCCCTGTGTTCCTCTATATACTCCTCCTCCTGCATGGAGACATAGACAGTGACATCCTGACACCTTATAGGAACCTGACACACACAGTGATACAGTCATCCCCCAGACACGTCCCCTGGTGTTACTGTATAATGCCCCATTCCCAGCAGTCACCTCTCCAATCATCACCCAGACACATCCCCTGGTGTTACTGTATAATGCCCCATTCCCAGCAGTCACCTCTCCAGTTATCACCAGACACATCTCCTGGTGTTACTGTATAATGTCCCATTCCCAGCAGTCACCTCTCCAGTCATCCCCCAGACACGTCCCCTGGTGTTACTGTATAATGCCCCATTCCCAGCAGTCACCTCTCCAATCATCACCCAGACACATCCCCTGGTGTTACTGTATAATGCCCCATTCCCAGCAGTCACCTCTCCAGTTATCACCCAGACACATCCCCTGGTGTTACTGTATAATTTCCCATTCCCAGCAGTCACCTCTCCAGTCATCACCCAGACACATCCCCTGGTGTTACTGTATAATGCCCCATTCCCAGCAGTCACCTCTCCAGTCATCACCCAGACACATCCCCTGGTGTTACTGTATAATTTCCCATTCCCAGCAGTCACCTCTCCAGTCATCACCCAGATACATCCCCTGGTGTTACTGTATAATGCCCCATTCCCAGCAGTCACCTCTCCAGTCATCACCCAGACACATCCCCTGGTGTTACTGTATAATGCCCCATTCCCAGCAGTCACCTCTCCAGTCATCACCCAGACACATTCCCTGGTGTTACTGTATAATGCCCCATTCCCAGCAGTCACCTCTCCAGTCATCACCCAGACACATCCCCTGGTGTTACTGTATAATGTCCCATTCCCAGCAGCCACCTCTCCAGTCATCACCCAGACACATTCCCTGGTGTTACTGTATAATGTCCCCTTCCCAGCAGTCACCTCTCCAGTCATCACCCAGACACATCCCCTGGTGTTACTGTATAATGCCCCATTCCCAGCAGTCACATTTCCAGTCAACACCCAGACACATTCCCTGGTGTTACTCTATAATGTCCCATTCCCAGCAGTCACCTCTCCAGTTATCACACAGACACATTCCCTGGTGTTACTGTATAATGTCCCATTCCCAGCAGTCACCTTTCAAGTAATCACCCGGACACATTCCCTGGTGTTACTGTATAATGTCCCATTCCCAGCAGTCACCTCTCCAGTCATCACCCAGACACATTCCCTGGTGTTACTGTATAATGTCCCATTCCCAGCAGTTACCTTTCCAGTAATCACCCGGACACGTCCCCTGGTGTTACTGTATAATGCCCCATTCCCAGCAGTCACCTCTCCAGTCATCACCCAGACACATCCCCTGGTGTTACTGTATAATGCCCCATTCCCAGCAGTCACCTCTCGTCATCACCCAGACACATCCCCTGGTGTTACTGTATAATGCCCCATTCCCAGCAGTCACCTCTCGTCATCACCCAGACACGTCCCCTGGTGTAACTGTATAATGCCCCATTCCCAGCAGTCACCTCTCCAGTCATCACTCAGGCACGTCCCTTGGTGTTACTGTATAATGTCCCATTCCCAGCAGTCACCTCTCCAGTCATCACCCAGACACATTCCCTGGTGTTACTGTATAATGTTCCATTCCCAGCAGTCACCTTTCCAGTCAGCAGCTGAATGATCTTGTTGGTGAGTTCCAGGATCTTCTGATCATTGTGTCTCTCATGTGTCAGTGACTGAGATGGAGGCACCGTGATGGGGCTCTGGGTCCTGCTCAGTCCTACACACAATGTGATGGCTGCTGGGTGTCTCACACTCACCAGAAGTCTTCTTCACTACTGTGTTAACCTGCAAAATGGAGGAGACATGAATATTAATGTAAATGCTCCGAGATCCCTCACCTCTCCAGTCATGTCCCTGTAATATTATTGTAGATATTAGTGATGTCACTGTGACACTCCCAGATCCCCTCACCTTCCTAGTCATATCCCTGTATTATTACTATAGAGATAAGTGACGTCACTGTGACACCCACAGATCCCCTCACCTCCCCAGTCATGTCCCTGTATTATTACTATAGAGATAAGTGATGTCACAGTGACACTCCCAGGAGTCGGATATACATTTGCTTCATAATGCTCCAATTATGTTACACATGCCAGGGATATTATGGTCTCTGCTTTAATATAATCTAGAATTTTAGCAATATTTTCAATCCCTACAATTACATAATAAATTAATAATAATAGTGACACTAATGGCTGCACCCAGTATACAAATAATAACTTGTCTTTAAAAGCAGGACACCTCAGACCATTCCTCCTGTATTGTAGGACATTACCACCAGTCCCAATGTATAATAATAATACCAGGACTCCACAAGCTGCTGTCCCTGTATAATAATAACCGTACAAAAAAAAAAAACTGCCCCCCCCCCCCCCCCTGTACAGCACTAATAACAACAGGACACCCCATTCTGCTCTCCTTTATAGTAATAATAAAATTACATTACAGGATGCTCCCCCTGTATAATAATAACAACAGGACACTACAGGCCGATCCCTCTGTATAATAATAATAATAATAATAATAATAATAATAGGACACTACTGGCTGCTCCCCGTGTATAATAACAGGACACCACAGGCTGCTTCTCCTGTATAATAATATTAACAGGACACCACAGGTTGCTTCTCCTGTATAATAATAATAACAATAACAACAACAGGACACTGCAGGCTGCTCCCCTTGTATATGTGAGGAGCCCGGGTTCATGTGTGCATTATTCCCGCCTATCGCTCATCTCTGCCTTGAGAAAGGCAGCGTTTACAGTTCTACACGGCGCCCCAGGGTCACTACCGAGTTCCCAGATCACACAGTAAGAACGCAATAGCAAGGTACAATGGCACCTTTAGTTTCATACACACTAATTATACAGGAAAATCCGTAACACACTTTGTACAATATATACAGGTAGCATTAATAATGATTACGATTAAGATTATATAAGAGAAAAGAACCACACAAAGCAACAACTCCTGCCCCTACACAGTCACTAGCCACCTCAGGGAATACTTGCGTTTGGCGACTCCTTACGGATACTGGTTTGCTGATCCCGGCCGCATGGCCTGATGGTCCTCTACCATGCAGAGGTAGGGTGTGCTGACCAGTCACCCGGCACACCAGTCACACACCTGGGACAGCTCCCGATGGAGCTAACGCTTAACTGTAGACGGGACCCTCTCCACAAAGCCAGGTCTCCAGACAAATGGGCTGACAGGATCTCTCGACTCCTGGCAACAGCCTGCGTTTCCTTAGTCAGAATCCCCTCCCCATCTCTCTGCGGGCCCTTTTGAAACCTCCTAAACTCCCATGATGCTTTGCTCACCTGGTGATGCGGCAGAGTGTCCTGATTGGAGGAATTTTCAATCCTCATATGTAAAAGTGTCTAGGGACACCAGGTGGCCCCCTGTGGCTTTGGAGTCTCTGAGTCTACTGGAAGGCCATCCAGAACAATGGGCACTATTTATGGAGATAGAAAGGTTGGCTGCCCTCTGGCCATAACCTGAGTGGAAGTTAACCCTGTATAGTCATTTGTGATGTCACAGCCTCCTCAGCTAAGTGATGCTTCCTGTGAAGGGGGTGGGGTGGGGGCTGTGACAGAGGGGGGTCAGCCCTGCACTTCCTATACCTCACATAGCCAGATGTCTCTGACCGTTTACCTGGCTGGGCACCCACCTGACACCAAGCACTGACCCCCATTAGTGCAATACAATACAATAACACATATACATTTCATAGGCATTGTGTAGAGAGCAAATCAGGGCTAGAAAGATATTCACTGAGAGTCACAAGCATATAAAGAAAAGGGACAATCACCTAAATACATATGTCCACTGCATACAGTAGTATGGGGTATACAGCTCAGATACGAATAACAGCTGGGTGTTATACAGGATAAAATACAGTTATCTCTGGCATTCTGCCACTCACTCCTGAAGCGCAGGACCAGGCTGGCCAAAAAATACGCAACGTGACGCTGGCATGGCCACAGTCCGTCACAGTATAAAAATAATAACAACAGGACACCACAGGCCGCTCTCTTTGTATAATAACACGATACTTAAGGCTGCTCTTCCTGAATAATAATTACAGGACACCAAAGGCTGTTGCTCCTAAATAATAACAACAACAACAACAACAGGCAGCTCCCCCTGTATAATAATAACAGGACACAACAGATAGCTCACACTGTATAATAATAGTAACGGGACACCACAGGCAGCTCCGTCTGTATAATATTAATAACAGTACACCACTCGCCACTATCCCTGTATAATTATAACAACAGTACAGTACAGGCCGCTCCACCTGTAAAACAATAACAGGAAACCCCAGACTGCTCCTCCTGTATAATAATAATAACAGGACAACATAGACTGCTCCCGCTGTATAATAATAATAACAACAATAACAACAACAACAACAACAACAACAACAACAGCACACCACAGGTAGCTCCCCCTGTATAATGAAAATAACAGGACACCACAGGCTGCTCCCGCTGTATAATAATAATAATAGGACACCACAGGCTGCTCCACTTGTATAACAACAACAACAACAACAGAACACAGGCCACTTCCCCTGTATAATAATAATAATAGTACACCACAGGCTGCTCCCCCTGTATAATAATAATTTCAACAACAGGACACCACAGGCTGCTCCCCCTGTATAATAATAATAACAGTGCACCACAGGCTGCTCCCCTGTATAACAACAGGACACCACAGGTAGCTCCCCCTGTATAATGAAAATAACAGGACACCACAGGCTGCTCCCGCTGTATAATAATAATAATAGGACACCACAGGCTGCTCCACTTGTATAATAACAACAACAACAACAACAACAACAACAGAACACAGGCCACTTCCCCTGTATAATAATAATAATAGTACACCACAGGCTGCTCCCCCTGTATAATAATAATTTCAACAACAGGACACCACAGGCTGCTCCCCCTGTATAATAATAATAACAGTGCACCACAGGCTGCTCCCCTGTATAACAACAGGATACCACAGGCTGCTCCTCCTGTACAATAATAATAACAACAAGACATCACAGGCCGCTACTTTAGTATAATAACAACAACAAAAACAACAGGACACCACAGGCCACCCCCCCCCCCCTGTATAACAATAATAACAGGACACCACAGGTTGCTCCCCCTGTACAATAATATTAACAGAATACAGGCTGCTCCCCCTGTACAATAATAGTAACAGGACACAACAGGCTGCTACCCCTGTAAAATAATAACAATCAGACACCACAGGCTACTCCCCGTGTATAATAATATTAACAGAACATCACAGGCTATTCCTCCTGTATAAAAATAATACCAGGACACCACAGGCTGCTCCTCTTGTATAATAATAACAATAACAGTACACTGCAGGCCGCTCCATCAGTATAATAACACAACACCACAGGCTGCTCTTCCTGTATAATAATTACAGAACACCACAGTCTGTTCATCCATTATAATAATAATAGGACACCACAGGCTGATATTCCTGTATAATAATAGGACACCACAGGCCGCTCCCCCTGTATAATAATAATAGTAACAACAACAATAGGACACCACAGGCCGCTCCTCTTTTATAATAATAATAATATCAGGACACCACAGGCCAACATCCCTGAATAATAATAATAACAACAACAACAACAACAACAACAACAACAGGCTGCTCCTGCTGTATAATAATAACAACAACAGGACACCACACACCGCTCCCCCTGTAAAACAATAACAGGAAACCACAGGCCACTCCTCCTGTATGATAATAATAACAGGAAACCACAGGCTGATCCCCGTGTATAATAATAAAAACAGGACACCACAGGCTGCTCCCCCTGTACAACAATAGTAACAGGACACAACAGGCTGCTACCCCTGTAAAATAATAACAACCAGACACCACTGGCTACTCCCCGTGTATAATATTATTAACAGAACATCACAGGCTATTCCTCCTGTATAAAAATAATACCAGGACACCATAGGCTGCTCCTCTTGTATAATAATAATAATAATAATAATAATGATAACAATAACAGGACACCGCAGGCGGCTCCCTCAGTATAATAACCACCACAGGCTGCTCATCCGTTATAATAATAATAGGACACTACAGGCTGCTCCTCCTATATAATAACAACAACAGGACACCACAGGCTGCTCCCTCAGTATAATAACCACCACAGGCCGCTCATCCGTTAAAATAATAATAGGACACCACAGGTTGCTCCTCGTAAATAATAACAACAACAAACAACAACAACACACCACACGCCGCTATTCCTGTATTATTATTATTATAATAATAATAATAATAATAAGACACCACAGGCCGCTCCCCTTGTATAACAACAACAACAACAGGACACCACAGGCTGCTCCTCTTGTATAATAATAATAATAATAATAATAATAATAATAATAATAATAATAATAGGACACCACAGGCCACTATTCCTGTATAATAATAACAACAACAGGATACTACAGGCTGCTCCTGCTGTATAAAAATAACAATAACAACTGGACACCACAGGCTCCTCCTCCTAAATAATAACAACAACAGGACACCACAGACCGCTCCCCTGTAAAACAATAATAACAGGAAACCAGAGGCCGCTCCTCCTGTATATTAATAATGACATGACACCAAAGGCTGCTCCCCCTATATAATAATAATAACAACGACATGACACCAAAGGCTGCTCCCCCTGTATAATAATAATAACAACGACATGACACCAAAGGCTGCTCCTTTTGTATAATAATAACAACAACAGGACACCACAGGCCGCTCTCCCTGTATAACAATAATAAAAGGCCACCACAGGCTGCTCCTCCTGTATAACAACATCAACAGGACAACATCGACTGCTCCCACTGTATAATAGGACACCACAGGCTGCTCCTCCTGTATAATAATAATAATAGCAGGACCTCACAGACCACTCCCTCTGTATTATAATAATAACAGGAAACCATAGACTGCTCCCCCTGTATAATAATAATAATAACAGGACACTACAGGCTGCTCCCCCTGACGCCATTACCTGATGGTAGATGCTAGAACCGCGATTTAGAACCAACCATCACCTGATCTTCCTGTGTGTGGAACGGAATGCAGTGACCGGAAGTAAGGTGGACCGCTCAGGCCGGAAGTAGGGAATGATTGGCACAGGCTGCTTCCTAGCGTCTGGCCCCTCCCATGCCCCGCCCTCAACTCCGCCTTCTGTAATCAGTATTACCGCACATGTCCTCAGTGCAGGAGGCCGGCGGCCATTTTCTTGTAGACCAGCTCGGCAGCAGCTGCAGCAGCAATAGGTTCCCTGGCCGTGTAGTGACGTCAGGAGCGGCGGCCATTTTCCCCTGGTCTGAGCTCCGCCTTCCTTCTATCATTCCCACAAGGCAGCAGGAGCAGAGAGCAGCCATTGCTGTGTCTGGCAGCAGGTAATGATATTATTATTATTATTCTATAGGCTGAGCAGCTCTGGTGTCAGGTTCTGTATTACAGGGGGAGCAGCCTCTGGTGCCTTGTTATAGTGCAGCTGGAGCAGCCTCTGGTGCTGCATTATCCCTGTACAGGTGGCTGACACTCTAGTGTCCTATTACTGTAATACAGGTGGTGCAGACCCCGCCGTTACCGTAATACAGGTGGCGCAGACCCCGCCGTTACCGTAATACAGGTGTCTGACACTCTAGTGTCCTATTACCGTAATACATGTGGCGCAGACCCCGCCATTACTGTAATACAGGTGGAGCAGACCCCGCCGTTACCGTAATACAGGTGGAGCAGACCCCGCCGTTACCGTAATACAAGTGGTGCAGACCCTGACGTTACCGTAATACAGGTGGCGCAGACCCCGCCGTTACCGTAATACAGATGGCGCAGATCCCGTTTACCGTAATACAGGTGGCGCAGACCCCAATGTTCCCGTAATACAGGTGGCACAGGCCCCGCTGTTACCGTAATACAGGTAGCGCAGACCCCGGTGTTACCGTAATACAGGTAGCGCAGGCCCCGCCGTTACCGTAATACAGGTGGCGCAGGCCCCGCCGTTACCGTAATACAGGTGGTGCAGACCCCGCCGTTACCATAATACAGGTGGCGCAGGCCCCGCCGTTACCGTAATACAGGTGCATCAGACCCCGCCGTTACCATAATACAGGTGGCGCAGACACCACCGTTACCGTAATACAGGTGGCGCTGACCCCGCCGTTACCGTAATACAGGTGGCGCAGACCCCGTTTACCGTAATACAGGTGGCACAGACCCCAATGTTCCCGTAATACAGGTGGCACAGGCCCCGCTGTTACCGTAATACAGGTAGCGCAGACCCCGGTGTTACCGTAATACAGGTAGCGCAGGCCCCGCCGTTACCGTAATACAGGTGGCGCAGGCCCCGCCGTTACCGTAATACAGGTGGTGCAGACCCCGCCGTTACCATAATACAGGTGGCGCAGGCCCCGCCGTTACCGTAATACAGGTGTATCAGACCCCGCCGTTACCATAATACAGGTGGCGCAGACACCACCGTTACCGTAATACAGGTGGCGCAGACCCCGCCGTTACCGTAATACAGGTGGCGCAGACCCCGTTTACCGTAATACAGGTGGCACAGACCCCAATGTTCCCGTAATACAGGTGGCACAGGCCCCGCTGTTACCGTAATACAGGTAGCGCAGACCCTGGTGTTACCGTAATACAGGTAGCGCAGACCCCGCCGTTACCGTAATACAGGTAGCGCAGGCCCCGCCGTTACCGTAATACAGGTGGCGCAGGCCCCGCCGTTACCGTAATACAGGTGGCACAGACCCCGCCGTTACCGTAATACAGAAGGCGCAGAGCCCGCCATTACTGTAATACAGGTGGCGCAGACCCCGCCGTTACCATAATACAGGTGGCGCGGACCCCGCCGTTACCGTAATACAGGTGGCGCAGACCCCGCCGTTGCCGTTATACATGTGGCGCAGACCCCGCCGTTATCGTAATACATGTGGTGCAGGACCCGCCGTTACCGTAATACAGGTGGCACAGACCACGCCATTACCATAATACAGGTGGAGCAGACCCCGCCGTTACCGTAATACAGGGGGAGCAGACCTTGCTGTTACTGTAATACAGGTGGTGCAGACCCCTCTCTTACCGTAATACAGGCAGCGGAAACCCCGCTGTTACCTTAATAAAGGCGACGCAGATCCACCGTTACCGTAATACAGGTGACGCAGACCCCACCGTTACCGTAATACAGGTGGCGCAGACCCTGCTGTTACCGTAACGCAGGTGGTGCAGACCCCGCCATTACCGTAATACAGTGGGAGCAGACCCCGCCGTTACTGTAATACAGGTGGTGTAGACCCCGCTGTTACCGTAATACAGGTGGCGCAGACCCCGCCGTTACCGTAATACAGGGGTAGCATCCTGTGCTATTATAGTATACAGGAGGAGCAGCCTGTGTTGTCATAATATACAGTTGTAGCATCCTGTGCTGTCATGGTATACAGGAGGAGCGGCCTGTTTTGTCATAATATACAGGGGTAGAATCTTGTGCTGTCATACTGTACAGGTGGGGCGGCCTGTGTTGTCATAATATACAGTTGTAGCATCCTGTGGTGTCATAATATACAGGGGTATTATCCTGTGCTGTCATAGTATACAGGTGTAGCGGCCTGTGTTGTCATAATATACAGGGGTAGCATCCTGTGCTGTCATAATATACAGAGGGAGCAGCCTGTGGTGTCCTGTTATTATTATTATTATTATTATACAGAGGGAGCAGCCTGTGGTGTCTTGTTATTATTATTATTATACAGGGTGATCAGCCTGTGGTGTGCTGTTATTATTATACAGGAGGAGCAGCCTGTGGCATCCTGTTATTATTATTATTATACAGGAGGAGCAGCCTGTGGTGTCCTGTTATTATTGTTATACAAGAGGAGCAGCCTGTGGAATCCAGTTATTTTTATCATACAGGGGGAGCCACTTGTGGTGTCCAATTATTATTATTCTACAGGAGGAGCAGCCTGTGGTGTCCAGTTATTATTATTATTATTATTATTATTATTATTTTTATTATACAGGAGAAGTATCCTGTGGTGTCCTGTTGTTATTTTCATACAGGGGGAGCGGCATGTAGTGTCATGTTGTTATTATACAGATGGAGCGGCCTGTGGTCTCCTGTTATTATTATACAGGAGCAGCAGCCTGTGGTGTCCTGTTGTTGTTGTTATTATTATTATTATACAGGGGGAGCAGCCTGTGGTGTCCTGTTATTATTATTATACAGGGGGAGCAGCCTGTGGTGTACTATTATTATTGTTTCTCTAGCATCCATAAGGGATATTGGGATAATCTAGTATGATGGGGTATAGATGGGATCCAAAGGAGCCAGTGCACTTTAAATTTCTTCCACTGGGTGTGCTGGCTCCTCCCCTCTATGCCCCTCCCACAGGCAGTGTAGAAAATGTGCCCTCAGGAGAGGATGCCACTCTGGGGATCCAGAGAGTTTTCTTTAGTTTCTTTTCAATCTTTGTTATTTTCTGTATACTGTATACCGGAGATGGGTAACAGTATACCTGCACCGTGGGAGTTAGGAGGGGGGTGCGGTCACCGGCCTTGCAAGGTGTCAGAGCCGCTTCCCCGCTGCAGGATCACCGTCCTGAGAGGTTGTTGTACAGCAGGCACTGCGCCTTAGCGGTCACAATCGCCGCACACCCCTAATAGTAGCCTGAAGGTGAGGAATGTGGTGATTACAAACCGCGGCCCCACTAGGGGGGTCTCCTGGTTCATGGTGCTGCAAACGCGCAGGGGTGGCATATGGGACCCTCCTGGGGCAGACCCACTATAGCCGCCTGTGTACACTGGCAAGCAGTAGTGGAAACAAGTATTTATATTATGTTTCTCTTACGTCCTAGAGGATGCTGGGGTCCATTTAGTACCATGGGGTATAGACGGGTCCTTTGGGAGCCATAGGCACTTTAAGAGTTTAATAGTGTGTACTGGCTCCTCCCTCTATGCCCCTCCTACCAGACTCAGTTTAGAAAATGTGCCCAGAGGAGCCGGTCACAGCTAGGGGAGCTCCTAGGAGTTTTTCTAGTTTTAGTATTTTCTAAGAGTTTGTTAGGTACAGGCAGGCTGCTGACAGCCTCCCTGCTTCGTGGGACTTAGGGGGGGGAGTAGGAACCAACTCTGGAAGTTAATGGTTCTCTCTCTCCGCTGACAGGACACTGAGCTCCTGAGGGTGCTGATCACAAGCCCACGAGGCGACCGCTCACTCCCGCAGCACGGCCGCCACCCCCTAACAGAGCCAGAAGAAAGAAGAGTGGTGATTATAACGCCGGTGCCCCGGGAAACGGGTCGCCGCGAGAATGGCGGCACAAGGGTGGGGGCACATCTCTGACAGGCTGTTCTCCGGAAGGCTCAGCGGACACACGGTGTTAGGCGCAGTGAGGGGCATCCTGGGCCAGCGAAATACCCTACACTGGTCAAAATAACTTTCAAGGTCTAATCCACTGTTTGCTGCAGAAATACCTCAGACCAGTATAATCTCTAAGTGCGGGAAGATGCGCCATTACAGGGGGCGGAGCTTCTCCTCATAGCGGATGCAGCACTCACCAGCGCCATTTTCTCCCTGCAGATCATAGGAACAGAACGCTGCCCTCCACATAAATCCAGCATACCTCTGCGGTACCAGGGTGTTATAGACAGGGAAGAGGGGGGAGGGTGATTATAGTACTGAGTACCCTATTAAGGTTAGTTAGTCAGCGCCGGGCTTTTATCATAATAACTGCCTACAGGGGCGCTGTGTGGCTGGCTCCTTATACTCTGTGACTCGCTGAAGGTGCTCTGGGGGAAACTGTGTCTGACATTTTCCTGTCTCTGTGTGTAAATATGTATATCTCACATAATCATATCTAGGGACTCTGAGTCTTGTGCTGCAGAATGTATCTTCTACCGGGGAATCTATACTATCCTCAAAACTGTACTGATCAGGCTTCTGGGGCAGGACCCCAGGGGTGGCCTCAGCAAGGTGTACTATACCGTATTTTTATACACATATATCCCATACTGGGAAGGAGCCACAGCTGTGCCTCTCACCCCAACTCTGTACCCTAGAAAGCGTAGTCTTGCCCAAATAATGCATATGAGGGGTGTAACATATGATTGAGGCTATTAGGGATGAGGAATCTTATTAAAAATAATTTGACTGTCGAATTGTCAAATGTCGAAATGGATCCAACGTTTTTTTGTCGAAAACGTGTTGAATTGTCGAATGCAATTTGACATTGTTTTTTCGTCGAAAGAGCCCCGGTTTCGACAACACAAAGGATTCGACACCAATTGAATACACCCGTATTTCACATCCCTAAAGAGTGTCTAAATTGTCAAAGAGGGTTGTGTTATCTATCCATAAGGTACAACCTCCATAAGGGATTGGGCTGATCGCAGATTGAGACTACTCTCTAATACTGTACATACAGGTGTAACTCAGTAACTTGGTCAGGCTCCTTACTTGATGATTTAGGTTCTAGGTATGACTGTGACATTTCCTTGTTTCTGTGTCACATACAGGATTCTACAGACTTCTCGGCTGGTGGCCGTGACGGAGTTTGGCCTGCATGACGCAGGGTCTTCTGTCCTGGCGGCTTAGACATGCAGGGGATGGTGGCGACACTAATGGACTGCGGATACAGAGTAAGGTATGGCGAGTCTGTCCTTCACAGGTGAGACCCTGGTGGGGACGTGCTGGATACCTAACTATCCCAGCTGACTGCAGGTAAGTCGACATGTCTTTCTTCAGTACTAACCAGAATATTGTATCCTCCGCATACACTGCAACACATTTGAACCGCAAGGGTTACACATAAATCCAAGGGTTCCTCCACTTCCTTTAGAGGACATTGGGGAAAATCCAGAAAACCTGCACCGCCAGGTTCCCAGGGACAGATTCGGGTTCTGCCTTCTCAAAGCCTTCGGTTTGATGGTGGACCTCGTTGCCTGGGGATCAGACAGGTGGGGGAAGTGGTTTCACTCAAACATCCCGGTGATATCATGCCTAGGCCGCTAGAATGAGTTAGGTTGCCAAGGGGGCGGACTAGAGTTTCTAGTTTTCCCGCCTCACGGATTCTTCGGCTCGGGATTACTAGCTTCTCAGGCGAAGGGTACGATACTGCTGGTAGCTATTCAAACATTTGCGTTATCCGGTTCCACCTCATATCCTATACTGGCTCAACTAGGACTCTAAACTTCAGCAAAGCCAACTTTGACATGATGAAGGAAGCATTGAGGGACATTGAATGGGAAATTCTGTTTCAAGGAAAAAATAGGATTTTAATTCCTACCGGTAAATCCTTTTCTCTTAGTCCGTAGAGGATGCTGGGGACATTCAAAGAACCATAGAACCATGGGGTATAGACGGGATCCGCAGGAGACATGGGCACTTTAAGACTTTTAAGGGGCGTGAACTGGCTCCTCCCTCAATATCCCTCCTCCAGACCTCAGTTATAGGAACTGTGCCCAGGGTGGCTGCAGACCTCTCACCTACTAGAGGGCCGCAGGTTCGGGATTCAGAATTGGATCCTCCTAACCACGGATGCAAGTCTCAGAGGTTGGTGAGCAGTCACCCAAGGGGAAAACTTCCAAGGAAAGTGGTCAAGTCTGGAATCCATTTTCCCAATAAACATTCTGGAACTAAGGGCTGTGTACAACGGTCTTCTACAAGCGGCACATCTTCTGAAAGATCAGGCCATTCAGGTTCAGTCGGACAATGTAACGACTGTGGCCTACATAAACCAACAAGGCGGAACGAAGAGCAGAGCTGCAATGTCAGAGGTAACAAGAAAAGCACGAAGTGGCGCTGTCAGCGATCTTCATCCAGGAGAGTGGGGCCTCCACCCAGAGGTGTTCGCAGAGGTGACAAGTCTTTGAGGCATACCTCAAATAGACAAAATGGCCTCCCGCCTCAATAAGAAGCTAGGGAGGTACTGTTCCGGGTCGAGAGACCCACAAGCAGTGGCAGTGGACGCCCTGGTAACTCCGTGGGTGTTCCAGTCAGTGTATGTGTTCCCTCCACTTCCACTCAACCGAAGTATTCTCAAACTAATCAAAAGAACAAGAATTCAGGCGATCCTCATTGCTCTGGACTGGCCAAGAAGGGCTTGGTACGTGGATCTTCTGGAGTTACTGCTGGAAGATCCAAGGCCTCTTCCTCTTTGAGAGGACCTTCTGCAACAGGGGCGGTTCGCTTATCAAGACTTACCGTGGCTACGTTTGAAGGCATAGAAATTGAACGCCAGATCTTAGCTCGGAAGGGCATTCCGAACAAGGTTATTCCTACCCTGAAACAGGCTAGGAAAAGAGTAACGTCTAAACATTACCATCGAATTTGCAAAAAGTACATGTCTTGGTGTGAATCCAAGTAGTTTCCTACGGTGGAGTTTCAACTAGGGCGTTTTCTCCTCTTTCTGCAAGCAGGTGTGGATGTGGGCCTGCGCTTGGGCTACATTAAAGTCCAGATTTCGGCTTTGTCCATTTTCTTCCAGAAACAATTGGCTGTCCTCCCTGAAGTTCAGACTTTCTTAAAATGGGTTCTGCTCATCCAGCCTCCCTTTGTGCCTCCTACGGCACCTTGGGATCTTAATGTGGTGTTGCAGTTCCTCCAGTCGGATTGGTTCGAACCTTTACAGGAGGTTGAAGTCAAATTTCTCACTTGGAAGGCAGTCACGCTTTTGGCATTGGCATCTGCTAGACGTGTGTCGGAATTGGGGGCATTGTCCTGCAAGAGCCCCTACTTGATTTTTCAGGAAGATAGAGCTGAGCTCAGGATGCGTCAGCAATTTCTGCCGAAGGTTGTGTCGGCTTTTCATATCAACCAACCTATTGTGGTGCCAGTGGCTACTGACTCCTCAATTACTTCAAAATCCTTGGATGTTGTGAGGGCTTTGAAGATTTATGTGAAGAGAACTTCTCGTCACAGAAAGTCGGACGCTCTGTTTGTCCTGTATGATTCCAACAAGTTTGAGTGTCCTGCTTCTAAGCAGACGATTTCTCGCTGGATCAGGTTTACTATCCAGTATGCTTATTCTATGGCAGGCTTACAGTGTTCAAAATCTGTTAAGTCCCACTCTACTCGTAAAGTGGGTTCTTCCTGGGCGGCTGCCCGGGGTGTCTCGGCTTAACAACTTTGCAGAGCAGCTACTTGTTCTGGGTCGAACACGTTTACTAAGTTCTACAGTTTCGATACTTTGGCCTCTGGGGAACTAAAGTTTGATCAAGCGGTTCTGGAGGAACCTCAGCCCTCTCCCTCCCGTACTGGGAGCTTTGGTACATCCCCATGGTACTAATGTGGACCCCAGCATCTTCTAGGACGTAAGAGAAAATAGGATTTTAATTACCTACCGGTAAATCCTTTTCTCGTAGTCTGTAGAGGATCCTGTGCTTCGTATTGGTTCAGTATTGTTGGTTCAGCCGTTGCTGACTTGTTTTAAGCTGGTTAGCTTGGTTTTTCTGTTGTTATGTGTGAGCTGGTGTGAATCTCACCACTGTCACCACTATATATATTTCCTTCTCTCAAAGTATGTCCGTCTCCTCGGTCACAGTTTCTAGACTGGGTCTGGTAGGAGGGGCCTAGAGGAAGGAGCCAGCCCACACCAATCTTAAAGTGTCCATGGCTCCCAAGGGATCCGTCTATACCCCATGGTACTAATGTGGACCCCAGCATCCTCTACGGACTAAGAGAAAAGGATTTACCGGTAGGTAATTAAAATCCCATTATTACTATTATTAATTTTATTATATGTAGTTGTGGGGATTGAAAATATTGCTCAAATTCTAGGATATATTAAAGCAGAGACCAAAATATCCATGGCATGTGTAACAGATGATAATTGGAGCAGAATGAAGCAAATGTATATCACACTCCTGGGAGTGTCACTGTGACGTCACTTATATCTATAATAATAATATAGGGACATGACTGGGAAGGTGAGGGGATCTGGGTGTGTCACAGTGGCATCACGTATATCTATAGTCATAGTCCAGGGACATGACTGGGAAGGTGAGGCGATCTGGGAGTGTCACAGTGACATCACATATCTATAGTCATAGTACAGGGACATGACTGGGGAGGTGAGGGGATCTGGGAGTATTTTCAGTGATATTGATGTCTCCCCCATTTCGCAGGATTACACAGTAGTAAGGAAGACATCCAGTGAGTGTGAGACACCCAGCAGCCGTCCCTGTGTGTCAGTAGGACTGAGAAGGACACAGAGCCCCATTACGGTGCCTCCATCTCACTCACTGATGAGAGACACAGTGACAAGAAGATCCTGGAACTCACCAACAAGATCATTCAGCTGCTGACTGGAGAGGTAACTGCTGGGAATGGGACATTATACAGTAACACCGGGGGATGTGTCTGGGTGGTGACTGGAGAGGTGACTGCTGGGAATGGGACATTATACAGTAACACCAGGAGATGTGTCTGGTTGATGACTGGAGAGGTGACTGCTGGGATAGGGACAGTAAACAGTAACACCGGGGGACGTGTCTGGGTGATGACTGGAGAGGTTACTGCTGGGAATGGGGCATTATACAATAACACCGGGGGACGTGTCCAGGTAATGACTGGAGAGGTGACTTCTGGGAATTGAGAATTATTTAGTAACACCAGGGGATGTGTCCGGGTGATGACTGGAGAGGTGACTGCCGGGAATGGGACATTATACAGTAACACCAGGGGACGTGTCCGAGTGATGACTGGAGAGGTGACTGCTGGGAATGGGACATTATACAGTAACACCGGGGTATGTGTCTGGGTGATGATTGGAGAGGTGACTGCTGGGAATGGGAAATTATACAGTAACACCAGGTGACGTGTGTGGGTGATGACTGGAGAGTTGACTGCTGGGAATTGGACATTATACAGTAACACCAGGGGATGTGTCTGGGTGATGACTGGAGACGTGACTGCTGGGAATTGGACATTATACAGTAACACCAGGGGATGTGTCTGGGTGATGACTGGAGACGTGACTGCTGGGAATGGGGCATTATACAGTAACACCAGGGGATGTGTCTGGGTGATGACTGGAGAGGTGACTGCTGGGAATGGGGCATTATACAGTAACACCAGGGGATGTGTCTGGGTGATGACTGTATCACTGTGTGTGTCAGGTTCCTATAAGGTGTCAGGATGTCACTGTCTATGTCTCCATGCAGGACGGGGAGTATATAGAGGAACACAGGGGTCTGTACAACGACGTGATAATGGAGAATCACCCGCCCACATCACTGGGTAAGAGTAGACTGTCATGTAATGTACAGTGGAGAGCAGGTATGGGGGCCCCCTATATACACACATCATCTGATAATCACATATATACACTGTACTCAGTCATTGTGTGTCTCCTACAGATGGGCCCAGTAACAGAGATACCCCAGAGAGATGTCCCCGTCCTCTGTATTCCCAGGACTGTACAGAGGAGAATCACAGGATCCCACAGGAGGATCAGGTAGGTGGGATTTAGGGTCTCCCCAATATACCAAAGTGACTGTCACTATATGATCTGTAGAGGAGCTGTGTGTCTTATACACTGATATTATACTGTTTCACCTCAGTCTAATCTGACTGTATGCAAATGTCATTATAGTGTTTCTTGATTTTTTTTTAAGGTACAACGTCTGTCTGATATTAACACAGAAGATATAGAGGGAGAAGAAGAGACGTATGTGACAGATATAAAGGCAGAAGATATAGAGGGAGAAGAAGAGACGTATGTGACAGATATAAAGGCAGAAGATATAGAGTGAGAAGAAGAGACGTATGTGACTGATATAAAGGCAGAAGATATAGAGGGAGAAGAAGAGACGTGTGTGACAGATATAAAGGCAGAAGATATAGAGGGAGAAGAAGAGACGTATGTGACTGATATAAAGGCAGAAGATATAGAGGGAGAAGAAGAGACGTATGTGACTAATATAAAGGCAGAAGATATAGAGGAAGAAGAAGAGACTTATGTGACTGATATAAAGGCAGAAGATATAGAGGAAGAAGAAGAGACTTATGTGACTGATATAAAGGCAGAAGATATAGAGGGAGAAGAAGAGACGTATGTGACTGATATAAAGGCAGAAGATATAGAGGGAGAAGAAGAGACGTATGTGACTGATATAAAGGCAGAAGATATAGAAGGAGAAGAAGAGACGTATGTGACTGATATAAAGGCAGAAGATACAGAGGGAGAAGAGGCGTATGTGACTGATATAAAGGCAGAAGATATAGAGGGAGAAGAAGAGACGTATGTGACTGATATAAAGGCAGAAGATATAGAGGGAGAAGAAGAGACGTATGTGACTGATATAAAGGCACAAGATATAGAGGGAGAAGAAGACACGTATGTGAGGGGTGATCAGCAGTGTAAGGAGGAGGAAATCCCTACAGATATCAGCACAGGTGAGTAATAAACACTTATTACAGAAGTCACATATTCTCATTGCTCAGTCACTACAGCAATCTCTTATCCTTCACCCTCCTCCGCCATCAGCCCTGTTCTCAGTTGGGTGTTTCTAACACAAGGCTATCCATGACAAATATCTCATGTAGAGAGTTATTACACACAACACTATAATGTTATTAAAAGTAACAAGCATAAGTGTATTATTAGTGATTATATATAAATGTTTATATATGTATGTATGTATGTATGTATGTATATAATATAATTAGTATTGTTTTTTGTGGAGTGCCTAATTTATATGCATTTTGTTAGATGATGCAGGTATGAAACATTTTCTGCTATACAATAGACCTGAGATCACCAAATACAATTCGTATAAGATTCAGAAATAAAATTAAATTTGAATCTAGAACTTCAAGTAAAACAGAGTAAAAGCTTATCACAAGTACATATCTGTATAATCATAAGACAAGCGTTTTGCACTTGTTGTCACCCTTGCATGGGCGGACTTGTTCTTATCCACTCCAATTCACTCTAAATCCAAATTACATGTCACCAATGCGTTTCATCAATAGTGAGTTCTTCAGGGGTGTTTTCTGTTAAAGGCTTTATCCTCAAATATCAATTGTGTAGATTTTAAATAATTGTGTAACCTTCAGACGGTGATTGTGGACTTGTTCATGATGAACACATTTCTAATTACTTGTGAATAATAGTTCCTGCTCTGTGCAGTTCTGAGGTTATGACTTTAGGGAATGCAATGGCCAGATCCAATATTGCTCAATCTAAGGTCTCCCAGTAGCCTTACTACATACATAAATGTGTCTTGCATTACTATTTTAACTAACAATAATAAACAGTGGAGTTTTAGTTCATGTATTGCTCAGTGCATTTAAGCCTGCAGCCCCCGACAAGGGACCCCACTATACTGCAGGTCCTACTCTATTGCTCAAAATAATTACCATAAAAACAGCTATCACATTAGTGTTAGACTTTAGGTATGCTCTCAGCGGTGGAACAGTGGCTGAAAGGCTTGGATTGGTTTTCAGAGCACCAGTCTGACGTGCCACCACATCTCACGTGGCCTTCCAATTCACAAGATCTGGGACTGCTTGGCTGGGTCCGGCATTGTACTGTCGGTGCAGGTCCTGATGCGTTTGGAACGATTGGTGGTTGCTAGGCGCCCTAAATGCCTGTGGTCCCGATTTGTCATGATCTACTTTCGCCCACTGTTCCTCCGCTGAGATTCTTGGTGTCCATGCTTCTTCCACTGTAGATGGATACTACTCACTGTCTACAAGGGATCACCATCAAACAAAAGCCGGTCTCGGGCAAAACCAATGGCTCCCTTTTGCCAGTTGCATCATGTGCACGACCCATGGTTCCATCTGAAAAAGAAACAATGTCTCAACAAATTTGCATTGTATCAATACCTCAGACATTCACAATGATCATCCAGTAGTTTTAGTGTCACCATCTACACGCTTGTGCACGTCCCGTGTTGTTAATATACCCGGTGGAACCACCCATGTCGCCATCCGTCGCTCACTCCAGTACATCAAAGTGACGTCATCTGACACACGCTACATCCGGGGACACGGAGAGAACCTCGTCCACGTGACCTATAGTAACCAATGGGGACAAAAGTATCAAGTAACCTGCCAACAAAACAGTGTAACAACACCGATCAAATTCTATCCTCTTAGATAGATATATATGTTCCTGTGGCAGGATCCACAGGTTATCCACAGGATAACATTTGGATATGATGACGTGACAGCGGATTTGCAACAAACGGTCAAAGCTTTCAGCCTCCCAGTATGCAACGGGCCTGTCCATATATCCCCGCCTCCTGGCTCAGGCAAATCAGTTTTTCTCCGGCTGGTTCCACAGGTTATCCACAGGATAACATTGGGATATGCCGGAGGGACAGCGGAAATAGCACCAAACAGTCACAAGCTTTCTGGCCTCCCAGGATGCATCAGGGCTCTTGCATATAATCCCGCCCACTGACTCAGTCAAATCAGTTTTTTGTTTGGTGCGGCAGGAGCCGGACCATGGTCACAGGGCTGCTGTTAGGGCAGCCCTAAGCTTTTATTATTTTACTTTTATAGTCTGTTTTGAGTGATCTTTCTTAACAGCGTCTTAAACGCATACTAGAAAGAGTTGCTCCAACAACTCCCCACCGGGTCGCAACAATGCTTACCTTCGCGGTACAGTGCTGTCTCGGCGGGCGTCTGTGACGGATGTTCTAGCAGGTCCAGCAGACGTTACCAGGCTGTGGCCGGACCATGGGGAGAAGGTAAGGCATCGGTTTCCTTTTACTAGGGGTCTCCGGACACAGCCGCACTGTATTGGAGGAGACTACAAATAGTGGTTGATGCGCCGCCACTCTTAAGTGCAACAGCGCTACGCTTTAGGGACCATAGGCGCCAGGACTAGGTTGAGGCTGCGATCCCTAGAGTTTATGTCAACAAGGGGAGTCAGGCGCTCTCCTGGTCACCCCTCCCCCCAGTTCATGACCAGTTTCCGTGCGTCTCCCGTCCATGAACTGATGGCCTCACTTCCGTCTCAGACGCTACCACGAGGGTACTCGGTCGCAGCTTGGGCCGCTGCGGTTGTGTACACTAGAGTTTCCGCCTAGACCGGGTCGCAGACAGGAGCGTCTGCATACACTTATCGTTCACTGAGCGTCTGTGTCCGTTATTGAGCGTCTGTGTCTCTCATCAGTTACCGGAGCGGTAGTGTACACTAGTAGCATCTGAATCTACTCAGCGTCTTTCGAGCATATTGATAGATCATGGAAGTGGGGTGAGTCTCCCTGTATCCCACTCTACTGAGTAAGGGTTATACAGTACTAAAATTCCTTCTACTTGTTAGTATGAATTGTTAATTTTGGTACATATTGCATATGAGGCCTGTACAGTACTGTTGTTTTCTACAAAAATGTCTGAAAAACTTGTTAAAACATAAATACAGTAATTGTACTCCTACTTGTAAAGTAATTGTTTGTGGTTTGATTATATTCTCATATTACAATGTTTAATATATAACATGTGACTGACTGCTAGTATGATTGCTGACTTTTATATGTTGTCAGTTTTATTCTGAACCTCAATTCAGGTGCACGGTTGTGGTCAGATTGATTTCACTTCTATATATATATATATATATATATATATGTGTGTGTGTTTGTGTGTGTGTGTGATTCTCAGTCACAAATTGTGTAGTTGGTAAACACTGAAAAATTGACTATGTCTGTGAGCGGCAAAAGTGACAAGGATAATTTATCAGGCACTCCTACATCCTTAACATGTTTATCTTGTAAAATGGGGATTTTAGATGGAATGGAACAGTTTATTGCTTATGATGGGTTATGTACAAACTGTTATGCGTATCGGCAAAGTAAAAAGCAGACTCCGGTTCAACAACCAGTAGAACCACCATGGAGTATGTTCGCGCAAACCTTGTCTGCAATATTGTACAGATTAACTCCTGCAGTTCCACCCCAGGGAATAGGTTACACTATTAACCCATACATGCAGCTCCCTCCTTATGATTTGGTTCCAGTAGCTTCTACAAGTAGCCAGGCTGTTAGGACCAGGGTAGATACATCCATGTTGCAGACTACACAAGATGATACAACAGATGAGGATACAGTGTATTCTAATACCCCATATGATGATCAGTCGGAGGGTTTTAGCTCAGAGGATATAGCTGAGCTTATTGATGCAATGAAGGCTATTCTCTCTTTGGAGGAATCAGCCAAGACAGTGTCAAAATCTAAAGCACCTGTGTTTAAATGAACAAAGACAGTTAGCACTGAATTTCCAGTATCAGAAGATCTGACGGAAATGATGGAAGAACCGTGGGCACCGCCTGGTAAAAAATATAAGATTCCGAAAAAATGGGATTCTTATTATCCTTTTATAGCTGCGGATTGTTCAAAAAGAGAAGTTCCTCCTAAAGTAGATGCACATGTTGTGCGACTTGTGCGTAAATCTGTTTTACCATTGCCGTCTACTTCACTGTCTGATGTTACAGATAGAAGAATAGATGGTTTATTGAAAAATATTTTTTTCTCTCTCGGGGGCTGTAGTAAGGCCAGCTATGGCTTCAGCCTGGATGACGAGAGCGATGGTAGAATGGGCGGAGAAACTAGAAAAAGGCCTCTCCCCTTTCACAGGGGAGGCGGAATCTCTTTTAGGACGTATAAAACAAGCTGCGCAATATTTGGAAGAAGCAGCAATTGATATGGGTACAATTGCTTCTAAAGCATCAGCCTTGACAGTAGCTGCTCGTAGAGCAGTTTGGCTACGTACTTGGAAAGCGGATGCAGAATCCAAGAAGGTTCTGGAAGCTCTGCCTTTCGCTGGTGATATTCTGTTTGGAAAACAATTGACAGATATTCTAGAATCGGAAGCTGAATCCAAGAAGGTCAGACTTCCGGTTAGTTATAACCCTAAGACTAGGGGTTAGAAATTTCGGCCATTTCGATGGCAAGGCAGGGCAAAAGGGAAAGAGGAACCTAAGCAGCCCCAGTTCAATAAGTCAACTAGGGGTAGGAAGCAGTGGGCCAATAGACAGCCGGCTTCCAAGCCAGAACAGAAGCCATCAGTCTGAGGGTACTGGCCTCCAGCAGGAGGATTCCAGGGTTGGGGGCTGACTCCTTCATTTTGCACATATATGGCAGCAGTCGACGACAGATGCTTAGGTGCAGAAGGTGGTATCTCTCGGTTATGGTTTCCCCTTCAAGAGGCAGCCTCCTCAAAGGTTTTTTTGCACCAGTCCGTCTTGAATAGATTCGAAGGCAGTGCCCTGCAGGAAGCGGTTAAGAAACTGCTTCAGTCTGGTGTAATTATCCCAGTACCCCCGACACAATGGGGACAGGGGTTTTACTCCAATCTATTTTTGATGCAGAAGCCAAATGGGTCATTCCGACCCATTCTCAATCTCAAAATGTTAAACAAATACATTTGGTTTCCAAGGTTCCACATGGAGACATTATGCTCCATAGTTTTGGCCATGGAACCGGGAGATTACATGGTATCTCTGGATATACAGGATGCTTACCTACATGTGCCTATAGCACAGTCTCATCAGTTTGTACAGTCAAATTTTGCTGTGGTGCGCTCCCTGGGTTACTAGGGCAATATTCACTCTTCGGAAGGCGGGTGTTAGACTCTGATGAGGGTGTTCTTTATTCGGTAATAATCCCCCACTCCAATTCTCGTGGTTTTACCCAACAGATGAAAGAGAGAGCGATATATAGTGAAGTAAGGTCGGAATGAGTTCTGCTCACATTAATTAAATAAACTCAAATGTGTTTCAAAGATTATCTAACAAATTGGAATCCCCCTAAATTGGCAGACCCACGTACCAGATTCTGTGGGGTGTCAGTCGTGCCCACCCAAATACGCCTGTGGTACTGCTTCCACTGCTTTCTAGCAGATCTCCTCCAGGATATTCCAACGCTTCACCACTCAATTTTGAGTCACGTCCCCAAAAGTAGGAAGAAAGTAGCAGTATATAGTGAAGTACTGTTTGTTCTGGTGTGCAAATGGTATTGTTTTATTAAAGTGCAACAGAAGGTCTTTTTAAAACTAAGCATATATTGTCAAAGTGCAAATTTGCAAGAATAAATCATTAAAAAATCGCAATTCACCACAGATTAGTGGACCCACGTACCAGAGTTGTTGGGGGTGTATCAAATGTCCACCCAAAAAACGCATCAAATATTGCATTAGAAGTAATGCTCTGCAGGGAGCACTTAATAGTAACGCTCTGCAGGGAGCACTTAGGTTGTATACAGTAGTAACGCTCTGCAGGGAGCACTTAGGTTGTATACAGTAGTAACGCTCTGCAGGGAGCAGCTTTAAAAGAGTTTTTTTCTGAGCTCACAATCCCATTGTGAAAGGATCTCATAAATTTGATAAATAAAACCTGTGTTTAAATCCCTTTTCTATTTCACTTGCTTATATCAATTATTGCTCTACCCATATACCCATACATAGGTAGTGCTGGTATATCAATTATTTTATACCTTTCATTATTTTTTGTCTTTCCAGGCTGACAATCAATTGCCTTATGTCATGCCTATTGAAAAATCTATCTTAAATAAAAATAATAAGTTATGTTTTCATTTATTCTTGAAACAAAAAAGAGTGCGCCACACATTAAGGCTTCTTTATATATAAACCCTCCATCCACAATTCCCACATACTTAATGGAATCGCTCCGTCTTAGCTCCTCCTTCAATTTCTCCAGCTGCTTCTGCAAAAGCCTGATGAGGGGAATGACCTGACTCAAGCTGGCAGTGTCTGAACTGACTTCACGTGTGGCAAGTTTGAAGGGTTTGAGAACCTTGCAAAACACAGAAATCATTCTCCATTGCGCTTGAGTCAGGTGTATTCCCTCTCCTTTGCCTGTATCGTAGGTGGATGTGTTGGATTGGCCTTTTGCTGCTCCTCCATCCTCTGAAGCATATAGAGTGTTGAATTCCACCTCGTTACCACCTCTTGCTTCAGCTGATGGCAGGGCAGGTTCAGGAGTGTTTGCTGGCGCTCCAGTCTTTGGCACACAGTGTCTGAATGTCGAAAGTGCCCCACAATTTTTTGGGCCACCAACAGCATCTCCTACACGCCCCTGTCGTTTTTCAAAAAATTCTGCACCACCAAATTAATTGTATGTGCAAAACATGGGACGTGCTGGTATTTGCCCAGATGTAATGCATGCACAATATTGGCGGCATTGTCCGATATCACAAATCCCCAGGAGAGTCTAAGTGGGGTAAGCCATTGTGCGATGATGTCCCTCAATTTCCATAAGAGGTTGTCAGCTGTGTGCCTCTTATGGAAACTGGTGATACACAGCGTAGCCTGAATAGGAACGAGTTGGCATTTGTGAGATGCTGCTACTGGTGCCACTGCTGTTGCTGAGGGAGGCAATACATCTACCCAGTGGGCTGTCTGTCATGTAGTCCTTAGTTTGCCCTGCTCCACTTGTCTACATGTCCATGGTTAAGTGGACACTGGGTGCAACCTCATTTTTAAGATAGTAATTTTTATTGAGAATGATCAATAACCAAAGTAATCAAAGTAATATTGTACATACACAGGTACAGGTCAAGATAAAGAACTAGCAGATGAGAATTTGTCCTCATAGCATTATAGAATTATAACATTAAGACATTGTCGATTAATGTTAGAATGAAATATACAGTTCTATGAAAATATAGCGTAACAGAGGATAGTAACATTCATCCTGTGGAAATGGAAACGTGTGTGTGATCATTCCCTTTTTTTTTTTTTCCAGCTATAGTATATAAACTACACAAAAACCGAGAGAAAACTTGGTAGAAATAAAAATAAGAAGGATAAGAAAAGTAAAAGAAAGAGAGAAAGTGTTAGAGCAAGAGGGGAAAGTTGAGAAAGTCACAGATAAGGAAACAGGAGGTTGGCTGTAAGACTAAGCAAAGATGATAACAGAGGGAGTGGTAGAGGTATTAGCAATATGAGCTTTAGCAGAGTCCGGGGATGAGTAAAGAACGCGTGAGATACCTCGGGGACCATACGTTGTGGAATTGGCCCACTGTGTTATTCCTTAAACTAGTAATATATTCCATATTGGCTATATAATTAATCTTAGTCATCAATAATGCCTTGGAGGGGGGTTTGTGATCCTTCCAGCATTTAGCAATCAGGGATTTAGCCGCCATGCAGAATTGCATAACAAGCCTATCATGGGTTTTGGGTAGTGACGGTATGGGGGCTTGAAGTAAAGCAATTTCCGGAGAGAGATCAATGTTATGCCCGCCAGATTGAGCCATAAGCGCTCCAACTGTGTTCCAGAAAGGGCGAATAGAGGGACAGGTCCACCACATATGGAAAAAAGTGCCCGCCTCTCCACAAAGTCTCCAGCATGAATTTGAGGTCGCAGGGAAAATGGAATGAAGTCTGGAGGGGACTAGATACCATCTTGTATAAACTTTGTAACATGTCTCCCTAAGTGCCACACTAATAGAAGCTTTAGCAGTGCGCAATCTAATTTTCTCCCATTGTTCGTCTTCTAATGGATGGGAAAGATCTGATTCCCAGGCTAATTCGTGGGGTTCACGGGGAGGAGGATCTGGAGCCAAAACAGAGTTATAAATTGTGGAGAAATTCCCCTTTTTGCCAATTGAAAGCAGACACATATGTTCGAAGGAGGTGGGAGTAGTTTTAAGTTGTGATTTAAGGAAGCTAAGAATTTGAATGTAATGGCAATGACACGAGGATGGAATACCAAGGCGTTCTTGAAAATCTCCAAAAGAGGTCGGTGCAGAATGGCCCTTAACATGGATAAATCTCATGACACCCTGAGATTGCCATGGGGCTGCCATGTGTCGGTCACTGCCTGGAGGGAAGGTGGGGTGACCCCAGATAGGTGACAGAGGTGAGGGGTATGAGGAAAGATTATAAGTGGTGCAGAGTTTGTCCCACAATCCGAGGGTGAATTTAACCGTGGGGACTGAATAGGCTGAGGCTGGTCTGCAGGACCTGGGTAGCCACAGTAGGGAGTCCAGGGGGATACCCTGAAATATAGAGTTCTCAATATCAACTCATTTTCTGATCCCTCGGGGGGGATGCCAGGACACTATGTGGTTAAGTTGACAGGCGTTAAAATAAACCTTAAGATTGGGGTATCCCAAACCGCCTGAGGTTGCACTCTTGGTCAATATGGTTCGTCTTAAACGAGGTTTACGATGAGCACAAATGAATTTGTGACACACTGTTTGCAGGGAGGCCAGTGTTACTCTGGACACAATTGTCGGGATGGTTTGGAACAGATAAAGGATACGGGGGAGGAAATTCATTTTTAGGGCGTTAATCCGTCCAATCCATGAGATGTACAACCGGTCCCATTTATCTAAGTCATGCTTAAGCGTTTTAATTATAGGAACATAGTTAGCCTGATAGAGGCTAGTATAGGATTTAGTGATATATATGCCCAGGTATTTTATGGCCGAGGGCCTCCAGAAAAAAGGGAAAGAAGAGGTCAAGGTCAAGCTAGTATGAGAAGAAACGTTAAACGCGAGGGCCTCTGATTTGGTATGATTGATTTTATAACCAGAGAGGGAACCGTACAAAAGTAGTTCTTTCTGTAGGTTAGGAAGAGAAATCAAAGGGTTAGAAAGAGTCACGAGCACGTCATCCGCAAACAGATATTTTATACGAGCTCTGCCCCTCAGTAATACCCCCAATATCAGTATTGAGTCTAATATGGGCTGCAAGAGGTTTAATACATAAAGCGAAAAGTAGGAGTGAGGGAGGGCAACCCTGGCGGGTTTCGTTCTTTAAACTAAAGCGGGGTGAGCTTAATCCATTAGTCAGGACCATAGATGAGGAGTTAGAATAAAGGATCGCTACTGCAGTGATGAAATGACCATGAAGACCAAACGTAGATAATGTAGAAAACCAAAAAGGCCAAGAGATGAGATCAAACGCCTTCTCGACGTCAAGCGCCAGAGCAACCGCTGGTGTTTTCGTTGCGTTAATTTGGTGAATTAAGTTAACAATACGTCTGGTGCTATCTGAGGCCTGGCGGCCGGGAATAAATCCCACTTGATCAGGGTCTATTAATGACGTCAACACAGTATTCAGGCGAGATGCCAATATCTTGGCAAAAAGCTTGAGATCAGTGTTTATTAAAGAGATGGGTCTATAATTTGAGCAATATGAGGGGTCCTTACCGGGTTTCGGGATAACTATAATACGAGAGGTCGTGGAATCAGTGTGAAAAGGGGTGCCCTGCATTATCTTATTAAATAAAGAGACCATATGAAGGATAAGCTGAGGAGCGGACGTTTTGTAATGCACCATCGGTTAGCCGTCTGGGCCATGAGCCTTAGAAGGTTTTGGGTTTTCAATGCCGCTTCAATCTCCTCAGCAGAAATATCAGCATTGGGAGCAGAGTTAGCTGCATCATCTAACCGAGGAAGGGCGCATGAATCTAGATATTGTTGAACCTGATCGGCATGTGCCGAAGGGTCGGTCGGGGGGTCAAGATTATAGAGTGCTCTGTAATAATCAGAGAAAATACCATTATTTTCTTAGGGTCGTAGGTAGCGCTACCCGAGGGTTCTCTAATAGTATGAATGGCTTGATTAGCTTTTTGGCGCGTAGGCGATTAGCCAACAAAGTATGAGCCTTGTTGCTTTTGTCGTAAGATGATTGATTAGCCCAGCGAAGTGAGCGCTCAATGTTCTCCGCCAAAAGAGATTGTAGGTCATCACGGGCCTTAGAAAGGTCGGCTAGTATTTTCTTAGAATGTGTGCGTTTGTGTTCCCTATCTAGTTTTGCAATGGTGTCGGTTAATAAAGCAATTTGCGTTTCCTGATTTCTCCTACGGCGGGACGCAATTGGATTATGGATCCTCTAATCACCGCCTTATGGGCCTCCCATATTGTGGCTAAACCGCATTCGCCCTCTACATTGACATCGAAATATTCCTGAATCCTAGTTTTAATTAAATCCTGAAATCTAGGGATCTTCAATAGGGTTTTGTTAAGTCTCCATGTCGGTCTACCGTCAGGGATATCAAATATGTCAAAAGTCGCAGCCAAAGCCGCGTGGTCAGTCCAAGTAAGCGGGACTATCGAGGAAGCGTGTGCCGTCTGGGAGAGAGGTGCACAGCTTAGGAACATATCAATGTGAGAATACTCAACATGCAGATTGGAGTAAAAAGTGTAGTCCCTAGTGGTCGGATTAAGAAAGCGCCAGACATCAAACAGACCAGCCTCGGCCATGCCTCTGTGTAGTACAGAAGAGTGTGGGGTTCGTCCACTGCGCAAGGGGCCGGAATTATCCATATATGTGAGAGCCATATTGAAATCTCCACCAACAAGTGTCTTACCCCGTCTATATGAGTAGAGGTCTTGGAAGAACTTGCGAAAAAATTTGGATTGGGCCGTATTTGGAGAGTACAGATTAGCCAATGTAACCTCCTGGTGTCCAATTTTACCTCTCACCATTACATAACGGCCTTCAGTGTTGCATTTACAGTCTAGGAACTGGAAAGGAACGGATCCTCTGATTACAATAGCAACCCCATTTCTTTTCGCTGCATTATTGGAGTACCAGGCCATGGGAAATCGTTTAGACATCAGTGAGGGGTGGGAGGCCGATTTCAAATGTGTCTCCTGTAGAAAAATCACGTCACCTTTCAAAGTTTTGAGAGATCTGTGGAGGTGAGAACGTTTCTGGGGTGTATTCAGCCCCTTTACATTGATGGACAGACATGTTAGCGGCATGGCTAAAGAGAGAGAAGGGGGCAATCTACAGGAAACCGATGGGGCCCCGAACTCTGCTAAAATAGGTGAGAGAGAGAAGAAAAAAAGAGAGAAGAAAAAGAAAAAATAATAGAAGTGTTTAATCCTATACACAAACAACTATATAAGATATACAGATCTAACTATCTATAAATGCAGGTAAATCATTGTACATACGAACTATAACAAGAACCTAGAAAAGGAGGCGAGAAAGAAAAGACAAAAAAGTAGACGTAGTATCCCAAAGGCAGGATACCCGACTACTAAGATTGAGCTCTAAAAAAAAAAGGAAAGAGCTCACTGGTGGGATACAAATGCAATGAAATAGAGGAGGGTATTAGCCCTATATTCTTAGGTATAGCTCTAATCCCTAGAGACTGGGGGAGGAAGTGTCAAGCCAAGGCACTGACACCCCCCACCCAAAACTAATCGTAAATAGAGAGAATGGGCCGTCCAGCACCATAGAGGAACCTATAGTAGAGGCAGGACAGTCCAATACAGAGAGAACCAGATGAAAAAAAAAGATAACCAGATATTAGACATAAGACAGTATCAAAGTAGTAATAATATCAGAGCAATGGCATTGTCGCTGAGCTGACCGGTAACTAGAGACGGGTCCCTGGGTATCGGGGCAGGGATCAATCTTAAGGCCCATTTATAGGGCAGTGTATCCAGTCCACCGGTCAGGACTGCAAGATAAAAGTACAACAACACAAGAAGTACATATATCCAGCCAATAAGAACTGTGCAGAAGTTAAGTAAAGGAGCAGTCATATCTGAAACAGCATCTAAAATGGAGGCAGCACAACACTTGAGTAAGAATATGAAAAAGATTAGTTAAACTATACGGTATCAAAACTCAAATGTAAACATAAATTGAAACAGAAGGGTCTTCACTTCTGAGAAGTAGTAGTAGGAGACAGTTGTAGTTTGTCTCCGTCTTCAGGGGAGCAGACGATATGAGCTTTGCAATCAATCTCCACAATCAGACGAAAAGGAAAACCCCAACGATACTTGTAACCGTTGTCGCGCAGTGTAGAGGTAACAGAACGTAGGTCACGCCGTTTAGCAATAGTCACTGGTGACAAATCCTGGTAAATCTGGATCCGTGATTCTTCGAATAGAGTTGAAGTCGAATTCCTGCATGCCGTGGTAATGCTGTTCTTAGTCTTGAATGACAAAAACCGAAGAATAACATCACGGGGAGGATCAGAGTCCCTTGGTTTAGGCCGCAGGGCGCGGTGGGCTCTCTCTATCAGGATGGCAGATTCCGAGAGCGATGGGACTAAATACAGAAACAATCGTTTGAGGTATGGTTCCAGTTCGGAGGCCGAAATGGATTCAGGGACATTGCGAATGCGTAAGTTATACCGCCTCTCGCGATTTTCGCTATCCTCAATTTTATCTTTAAGGAATTCCAACTCGCCAGATAGGTAGCTCATATCCTCGCCCACTTGTTTGTGGAATTCCCGTTGGTTTTCCACCCGTGATTCCAGTGAGCTGGTGCGAGAGTCCAAGGCCGCCAAGTCGGTCTTCAGCTCACCGATCGCTGATTGTTTCACGAGAACGAGTGCCTGTGGTGTGTAATAAGCGTGGACTATGCCAAGAGGACACAGAGGAATCGGGCATATGACCAGATGATCAGATACAGTAGAGCCAGGAACAGCTAACAGTGTTTTTGTAGGATTACAAGAAGTACATGTATTCACAATGTTCAGGAGACGGGACGGATGAGGTTTACAAGCCAACGCTGTGGTATTATGACCTCATGAAAACCACTTTGGAGCAAGAGACAAGGATAAGGTCACAGTGTAATCTGGATCCGGATTCTCCCACTCTTGTGGAAGAGGAGGCATCGGAGATTCTGGATCTGGTAAGTACATACACATTTTTATTGTATTGTACCCACACATTTTTACATGGAGTTAATTTTTGCTTTATATTGCTGGATATTACACCGGAGCTGGAAGTGAAGCCTTCCATGAGCGAGACAACTGAAGTGGACGACCCAACCCCACAGCCATGACCCCCGAAACAGCGGAGGTCATCCGGAAACCCACTTCTGCCCCGCCCAGCTCACAACAGTTTTTTTTACTCTCGCCGAGGAGGTTCTTAATAGGCCCCCGGACTTGGAGCAATCGTTTGGCAATTACATCATGGTGGAAATGTGACTGATGAAGGAGGATCAAAAGAAGATCTACAAGCGTCTGGTTCTTGATGCTACCTCATTCACAAATGACAAATCTCTTGTTGAGGTGCGTGAGATAACACTTGGGATAAGGTTGGTTTATTATCCTCCCTGCGCTATCGCCCCTCGGTGTCTAATGTTGTAGATTTCTTGATAAAAGTAACATTTCTTGATACAAGTAAATGACTTAATCTGTTTGCTACTAGATGTCACATGTTACACATAAATCCCCGCTGTTCTTGCAGTCTGGGTTGAACATTGCATGTGACTATGTAACAGAAGACTATATTATGTTCCTCCAATAAGTGTGAATGGAATAAAATAGTCTCATCTTGTGCCTGTATTCTGTATAATGTATTATTCCTATCAGAAAGATGTTACCTGGGTGTTATATATATAGTTACTGGGATACTAGTGGGCTTAGAGAGTGTTTGATCCCAGGATGTAAAGATATTATCTTCATATACAAATTATGGATCGTACTTCATTGTCCTGGTTGAGGCCTTTGGGTGTTTGGGTCACCATGTGGATTATCATACGCAGGTCCTCCCTGTTGATGGTGTGTATGTAGTCACCCCCTCTCCAGGTTTTCTTAACCTCCTTCAGTCCTGTGACCTTGAGTAGTTTGGGATTTGATTCATGATGTTCTTTGTAATGTAAGGAAAGTGGATGTTCTTCCAAACCTTTTTTTTATATTCCGTATGTGTTCATTTATTCTCATTTTGAGTGGCTGTATAGTCCTTCTGTTATGCACACCAGTGCCTGCAGGAAAGTACTGGTGTCAGAACTGTTATGCACTCCAGTGTCTGCAGGAATGTACTGGTGTTTGAACTGTTATGCAAAACAAATGGACTCACAGACAAACTGGGGAATATGACATAACGTACACAGAAGGTGATAGGGTAACAAAATACACACAAAGTGAACAGAGAAGCCCAGAGGCTAAGGAACTGGGTATCTCCCTTGTATTAGAACTGCTCAGATGGAAAAAGCAAGATGTTGTGTTTTAATACGTAGAGAACCCGAAATGCTGTTGCTAAGGGCAACAGCAAAACCCTAAAGGGTTACCAACGGGTGTGGCAGTAAACTCCTTGGTCAGAGATGGAATGATAGACACAAGGAGAGTCTCCACAATCCTAATTCTCACTTGCAGTGCACAGGTTTTAGCTTACTGCCACTAAACTGACCCCTGACACCTAGCACAGTGAGACAGGATTAGACAGGCAAGTCTTAGAATACAGCCGCAAACTTGCTAAGTTCACAGAGTAGTAACAGAACCCCAGCAAGCTAAACGACTGACTCCAGTCTTACTGCTAGGTCTGGATTGGCAGAGTGTAATACCAAATCCCCAGGCCTATTTGCAGTAAGCAACAAACAAATACAAAGCTACACAGTACTGGCTAACTTTCATGAACTGACTAACCAACAAAGATTCAGCAGCATCTGCTTACCCTGAAAAGAGGCCTTATAAAGCAGATGCTGTCCATGCCCCACTCAGACCTCACAGACTGTGAGCACAAAAACCAGCACCGGATCCCCTGCCGTGCACAGAGCCTATAACCACTGCACAGCAAAAGACCCGAACCGGAGTATCAGCTGCGCTCAGGTTACTCCACTAGCACTTGTCTCCCGGTTGCCATGACGACGTGGCAGCACAGGGCAGGAGACCCTAACAGTACCCCCCCTCTGACGAGGGGTCAAAGAACCCCTACCACCGGGTTTATCGGGGAACTGCGAGAAGAAAGAGCGTATCAGTCTGGGGGCATGAAGATCACAACTGCGCACCCACGACCGCTCCTCCGGGCCATACCCCTTCCAGTGCACCAAAAATGACAGCCGACCCCGAACCACCTTGGAGTCAAGAATCCTTTCAACAACAAACTCCCTCTGGCCACGTATCAGAAGAGGGGAAGGTCTTCCACTGGAAGAAGGATTACTAATCGCCCGTTTTAAAAGGGAACAATGAAATGTTTTATTGATACCCAAAGAACGGGGCAGATCTAACTGAAATGCCACCGGATTGATAACCCTGGTGATCTTATAAGGGCCGATGAACCGGGGCCCTAACTTATGAGATGGCTGTCTCAACTTCAAATTCTTGGTAGACAACCAGACGAAGTCTCCTAATTTGAAGCTGCAGGGTCTTTTCCGCTTATCAAAAACCCTTTTGGTCACTAATGACACAGACACAAGGGCTTTCTTCACTTTCCGCCAAATACCTCTAAGGACCGAAACCACAGAGGAACCACCAGGCGTGGAGTCCAGGGGGTCAAAAAATTGGCCTTAGGATGATGCCCATACACACAAAGGAAGGGAGAGATCCCTGTAGCAGAGTGAGCCGCGTTGTTATAGGCAAACTCCGCCATGGACAGATGAGCAACCCAGTCAGTCTGACACTTGGAGACATAACACCTGAGGAACTGCTCCAAGGACTGGTTCACCCTTTCAGTCTGCCCATTAGACTGCGGATGGTAGCCTGACGACAAGCTGACAGAAATCTGGAGATCGGAACAAAATGCCCTCCAGAATTTGGCCACAAACTGGGATCCGCGGTCAGAGACCACATCAAGTGGCAACCCGTGGAGACGCACAACATGCAGCATAAATAATTCAGACAGGCGTCTGGCTGATGGCAGC
Organism: Pseudophryne corroboree; assembly: GCF_028390025.1. Lineage (NCBI taxonomy): Eukaryota > Metazoa > Chordata > Amphibia > Anura > Myobatrachidae > Pseudophryne > Pseudophryne corroboree. The sequence continues at coordinate 372,599 of NW_026967510.1, read as the reverse complement.
CCAACCAGTGGAACGAAGTGCGCCATCTTCGAAAACCTGTCAACGACAACCCAGATGGCTGTCATCCCCGAGGATTTGGGCAAGTCCACCACAAAATCCATTGAAATGTGGGTCCATGGCTTAGATGGGATAGAGAGTGGATGTAATGGGCCAACAGGAACCCCTCTAGGAGTCTTATTTCGGGCACAGATGTCACATGCCCGAACCCACTGATCCACATCCTTAGCCACCGAGGGCCACCACACCGCCCTAGATAGCAACTCCCGAGTTCTGGCAATACCCGGGTGACCTGCCGACTTCTTGGCATGGAATTCCAGGAACACTCGCTGTCTTAACCTAGGAGGCACAAACAAAAGACCTACCAGAAGGTCTGGAGGAGCCTGCTCCTGTGCTCTAAGGACTAATGATAAGAGGTCCTGGGTAATGCCCACTTTAATACATGATGGGGAAACAATGGGCAACGGCTCCTCGGTGGTTTCCTGGATTGGAGCAAAACTCCGCGAGAGCGCATCAGCCTTGATGTTTTTTGACCCAGGGCGATATGTTATAAAAAAATGAAAGCGAGCAAAAAACAAAGCCCATCGTGCCTGCCTGACATTGAGACGCTTCGCTGACTCTAAATATGCCAGATTCTTATGGCCAGTGAGAATTGAGACCACAAACTTAGCCCCCTCAAGCCAGTGTCTCCACTCCTCGAGTGCATCCTTAATAGCCAACAATTCCCGGTTACCCACGTCATAATTCATCTCGGCAGGCGAAAATTTACGGGAAAAGTAAGCACAGGGATGAAGGCGATTATCAGACACTCCCATCTGAGAAAGCACTGCCCCAATACCCATCTCAGAGGCATCCACCTCCACCACAAAAGGACGCTCTGGATCTGGGTGTCGCAGCACCTTGGCCGAAACAAATGCCCTTTTGAGACGGGCAAAAGCCGCTTTAGCCTCACAAGACCAGTGAGCAACATCCGCCCCTTTCTTAGTGAGTGCCACCAAGGGCGCCACTATAGACGAAAATCCAGCGATAAATCGTCTATAAAAATTCGCAAAGCCCAGGAAACGCTGAAGCACCTTCAAACTAGTGGGCTGCACCCAATCCAGGACTGCCTGTACCTTGGAACCCTCCATTTGGAAACCTTCTGGGGAGATAATATATCCTAGAAATGCGATTTGCTGAACTTCAAATTCGCACTTCTCCAGCTTCGCCCCAAGCCGGTGGTCTCTGAGTTTCTGGAGGACTAAGCGTACATGCTTCCGATGTTCCTCCAGGGAATGGGAGAAGATTAGGATGTCATCTAAGTATACAACTAAGAATCTATCCAAATATTCCCTGAGCACATCATTCATGAAATCCTGGAAGACTGCCGGGGCATTACAGAGCCCAAAAGGCATCACCAAATATTCATAATGCCCTGAGTGGGTATTAAAGGCAGTCTTCCATTCATCCCCCTCTCTTATTCGGATTAGATTGTACGCACCGCGTAGGTCAATCTTAGAAAAAATGGTGGCAGTACGAAGCTGGTCAAACAAGACCGAAATGAGAGGCAGTGGGTATGAGTTTTTAATCGTGATACGGTTCAATTCCCTGAAGTCGATGCAGGGTCGCAACGAACCGTCCTTTTTACCCACGAAGAAGAACCCCGACCCAACTGGAGACTGTGAAGGTCTGATAAATCCCTTAGCCAAGTTCTCCTGAATGTACTCTGCCATAGCCTGAGTCTCAGGACGTGACAGGGAGTACAACCTGCTCTTGGGAAGCTTAGCATTTGGCAACATATCAATGGCACAGTCATAGGGGCGATGGGGAGGTAGTACCTCTGCGACTTTTTTGGAGAACACGTCCGCAAAATCTGCATAACACCCTGGCAATCCTGGCAAACTTAGCTGCGAGAGCCTGACTGGAAGGCTCAAGCAACTCCTGAAACAATCAGTACCCCAACTAAGAATCTCCCCAGAGACCCAGTCAAATTGAGGATTGTGGGCCCTTAACCAGGGTAACCCCAACAACAATGGGGCAAAAGTACAGACAGTCACATAAAAGGACAATTTTTCAGAGTGTGTGGCTCCAATAAACAAAGAAATCTGGCTAGTGCAAGAGGTAATTTTACCTTGGGATAATGGTTCCCCGTTTAACCCACAAATCTCAATTTCCGATGCCAAGGGTACTAAGGGAACAGAGTGTTTCAGGGCGAATTGGCGGTCCATAAAAACCCCGTCGGCCCCACTGTCCACAAAGGCCTCAGTCTTGACAGTTTGACCGAGGATATTTAAGGTCACCGGAATGATAAAAGTCTTCTTGGGAAATTCTGACTTCTGGCCTGACAGGATATTTCCCATCACCCTCAGGCCCTGAAGTTTTCCGGCTTTTCTGGGCATGATACTACTACATGACCTTTATTCCCACAGTACAAACACAACCCCTGCTGTCTCCTCCGCGTCTTCTCACGCGAGGAGAGGCGGGTAGCCCCGATCTGCATAAGCTCCTCAGAAAATTCCTCAGAGTCTGAGGTTCCCTTGGGAAGGAAGGAAATCTCAGTCTCCCTTTCAAGCCTACGCTCTCTCAGCCGTCTATCCACCCGGATGGATAACTGCATGAGCTGATCCAAGCTATCAGGCAAGGGATATTGTACCAGTTGGTCCTTTATCTGGTTAGAAAGACCTCTTCGGTACTGGTGTCTCAGGGCTGGGTCATTCCACTGGGTATCATGGGCCAACCTCCGAAACTCCGTACAGTAAACCTCAACTGGCCTTCGCCCTTGCTTAAGGATCGAAATCTGAGCCTCGGCTGAGGCCGTCTTGTCAGGGTCATCATACAACATGCCCAGTGCCGTAAAAAAAGCATCAACACTTTTAAGCGACGGACAGTCAGGCTGCAACCCATATGCCCAGACCTGTGGGTCTCCTTGTAGCAAGGAAATCACTATGCCCACCCGCTGAATCTCCGACCCAGAAGACTGAGGCCTAAGCCGGAAGTATAGCTTGCAGCTCTCCTTGAAACAAAAGAACTGCGAGCGATCTCCAGAAAAACGATCCGGGAGATTTACTTTCGGCTCCTTAACCCCTGCAGGTGCTGCTGCTGCGGGAGCTCCGCCAGCAGCCTGGGAGGTGTGCATTTTAATGGACAAATCATTAAATTGTCGAGTCAGGACCTGCACCTGATCGACCACCTGTTGCAACGTATTTTGAGGGGTATGCTCCATATTCCCACAAAATTTCAACAGGAGTATTAGGCTGCTGAATATGTTATGCACACCAGTGCCTGCAGGAAAGTACTGGTGTCAGAACTGTTATGCACTCCAGTGTCTGCAGGAATGTACTGGTGTTTGAACTGTTATGCAAAACAAATGGACTCACAGACAAACTGGGGAATATGACATAACGTACACAGAAGGTGATAGGGTAACAAAATACACACAAAGTGAACAGAGAAGCCCAGAGGCTAAGGAACTGGGTATCTCCCTTGTATTAGAACTGCTCAGATGGAAAAAGCAAGATGTTGTGTTTTAATACGTAGAGAACCCGAAATGCTGTTGCTAAGGGCAACAGCAAAACCCTAAAGGGTTACCAACGGGTGTGGCAGTAAACTCCTTGGTCAGAGATGGAATGATAGACACAAGGAGAGTCTCCACAATCCTAATTCTCACTTGCAGTGCACAGGTTTTAGCTTACTGCCACTAAACTGACCCCTGACACCTAGCACAGTGAGACAGGATTAGACAGGCAAGTCTTAGAATACAGCCGCAAACTTGCTAAGTTCACAGAGTAGTAACAGAACCCCAGCAAGCTAAACGACTGACTCCAGTCTTACTGCTAGGTCTGGATTGGCAGAGTGTAATACCAAATCCCCAGGCCTATTTGCAGTAAGCAACAAACAAATACAAAGCTACACAGTACTGGCTAACTTTCATGAACTGACTAACCAACAAAGATTCAGCAGCATCTGCTTACCCTGAAAAGAGGCCTTATAAAGCAGGTGCTGTCCACGCCCCACTCAGACCTCACAGACTGTGAGCACAAAAACCAGCACCGGATCCCCTGCCGTGCACAGAGCCTATAACCACTGCACAGCAAAAGACCCGAACCGGAGTATCAGCTGCGCTCAGGTTACTCCACTAGCACTTGTCTCCCGGTTGCCATGACGACGTGGCAGCACAGGGCAGGAGACCCTAACACCTTCCTATGTATTGTTGCGGACAGGGACATTCTAACATATATATGATGCCCTTGCTGTGGCATGGTAAGTTGTCCTGTGTGTTACATGTTGTGGAATGTGAAACAGACATTACTGTTTGGGTAGGTGTGGTGCTTCTAGCTTTTGTTGTGTTGCAGCCCATGCAGGTCCCTTAGTGGTAGAAGTCCCCTTCTTATGTGTTCCATCTATAGTAGTTTGTGTTTTGGTGGTACGTGGCTGTGTACCAGCTTCTTCTTAATGTCTGGTGCTTTCAGGAACACTACTTTTGGTTTTGGAGGTATGATATCTGCTAGTGTGTCATCTTGAAGTATCGGCCAATGTTTGTTTATGATCTTTTTAATCTGATTTGCTTGTTTTGTGTATTGTGTTATGAAAGGGATCTCTTTGTCTGTTTTCTGTTCTGGTCTCTTTTTGTATTGTAGGGGGGAGGTCTATAATTTCCCTTACCCATGGTATATGCTGTCTGTACCTTTTCTGTATCGTACTGTTTCTCTCTAAATTTTAAACTTAGTTCTTGTCCTTGTGTCTCATAATCGCTGACTCTGGAGCAGTTCCTCCTGAGTCTTTTGAATTGGCCTACTGGGATACTGTTCAACCAGTTTGGGTGGTGGCAGCTGGAGGTTAGTATGAAGCTAAGGACGTCCACTGGTTTGTTGAACGTGTTGGTATGCATTTCGTTATCTGTGATGAATATGTAAATATGTAATTAGTACCAGTGTTGGATTCTTGACCTCATTGTCCTGGACTTCTGATCATTGTGATCTATGCACTTCTTATGTTCCTTATAAAAGCACTGTTCAGAAATCTGCCCTTTATCTTCTATACCCAATGTATGGTGGCAGCACTGATATTCTGTGGGATACGCCTGGTTACTGTTGGCATAGTCCTTGCTAAAAAGACACTTGTTCTCATGATAGAGTCACTGAATCCAGACCAGAATTGGTGATTTTCTTCTATTTTTTTATATATATATATATAAAGTTTTTTTTAAAAAGTGTTTTTCTTGTTTAATTAATGGTTGTTAATGCAAATGTCATTTTGTGTAGAATCAGAGTGTCAGCGAGACGTTATGGAGCAAATGTATCATTTACTATTTGCTACTAATTCCCTCAAAACAACCGGACCTCCCAAATGTAAGTAGAAGGGACTGCAGCAGGTATCTCCCATACCTTCATACATGGACATCTCCAGGCAAGGGTCAGGTAAGTTTATTTTTCCAAATACAACAACCCTAATTCACCTACAAGTTAAAAAACAACATTTGAACAGACATAATTAATTTAAAACTAACAAATAAAACTTTCTTTACACAGAAAGAGACCCCCCCTTCCCTCCCGTAATATCATCCCACTATTCAAATGATTTGTCAAAATCGGACACAGCCAAAATCACACCGGAAATCTTTTGATTTTAAACTACTTTATTTCATATCTTTAATTCACATATTTTTGTCTATATTTTAAACTTAAAAAATACTTTACTCAGCAGTTTGCTTGTGGTGGCGAAATGCACATGCGCAGCGGCCGCGCAGACACACACATTGTGGCGGCATCCCTGAGGGGCGAAAGCGGGCGGGCCGGGACCATTTTCCAGGGGCTGCGTGATATCACACCTGCGGTCATCTCTGAGTAACCCCCTATAAGCTTCCAGAGTGCACCACATATCTCATCTTTTCCAAGTTACTACAAATGATATGAGATCGGTAGCAGCACTACTTTCAGGATTATTACACAGAACACACATAAAGGCTGACACAGCAAATAACAGTAACACATACAAGGGATTCATTAGAAATAAGGAAGCATAATCATCATTAAGTCTAATTATCAGCTGATTCTGTGCAGGACCCATACACCTCTTTACTGCCTCCAGCATTCCCTGGTACTGCACTGCGGCCATCTGCCCTGTCTCCCCCCACTACTGCCACCCACAATGTCTCCCCCCACTACTGCCATCTGCCCTGTGTTCCCCCACTACGGCCAACGCCCTGTCTCCCCCCACACCTGCCACCCGCCCCGTCTCCCACCAACATCTCCCCCCCATTACTGCCACCCACCCTGTCCCCCCCTACTGCCATCCACCATCTCCCCACCACTACTGCCACCCACCTGTCTCCCTCCATGGTACTAACAGTCCTTCATCAACAGATGGAAGTAACCAGGGCAGTACAGAGGCAGAAGCTGCTTCTGGTACATGGACCCTGGTCATGTAGGGCTGGGAGAGTCAGTAAGATTATGTAATAGGGGCCTACAGTAAGTCAGTACGGAGGCAGAAGCTGCTTCTGGTACATGGACCCTGGTCATGTAGGGCTGGGAGAGTCAGTAAGATTATGTAATAGGGGCCTACAGTAAGTCAGTAAGGAAGCAGAAGCTGCTTCTGGTACATGGACCCTGGTCATGTAGGGCTGGGAGAGTCAGTAAGATTATGTAATAGGGGACTACAGTAAGTCAGTAAGGAGGCAGAAGCTGCTTCTGGTACATGGACCCTGGTCATGTAGGGCTGGGAGAGTCAGTAAGATTATGTAATAGGGGCCTACAGTAAGTCAGTACGGAGGCAGAAGCTGCTTCTGGTACATGGACCCTGGTCATGTAGGGCTGGGAGAGTCAGTAAGATTATGTAATAGGGGCCTACAGTAAGTCAGTACGGAGGCAGAAGCTGCTTCTGGTACATGGACCCTGGTCATGTAGGGCTGGGAGAGTCAGTAAGATTCTGTAATAGGGAACTACAGTAAGTCAGTAAGGAGGCAGAAGCTGCTTCTGGTACATGGACCCTGGTCATGTAGGGCTGGGAGAGTCAGTAAGATTATGTAATAGGGGCCTACAGTAAGTCAGTAAGGAGGCAGAAGCTGCTTCTGGTACATAGACCCTGGTCATGTAGGGCTGGGAGAGTCAGTAAGATTATGTAATAGTGTTCCTACAGTAAGTCAGTAAGGAGGCAGAAGCTGCTTCTGGTACATGGACCCTGGTCATGTAGGGCTGGGAGAGTCAGTAAGATTATGTAATAGGGGCCTACAGTAAGTCAGTAAGGAGGCAGAAGCTGCTTCTGGTAACATGGACCCTGGACATGTAGGGCTGGAAGAGTCAGTAAGATTATGTAATAGGGGCCTACAGTAAGTCAGTAAGGAGGCAGAAGCTGCTTCTGGTACATGGACCCTGGTCATGTAGGGCTGGGAGAGTCAGTAAGATTATGTAATAGGGGCCTACAGTAAGTCAGTAAGGAGGCAGAAGCTGCTTCTGGTACATGGACCCTGGTCATGTAGGGCTGGGAGAGTCAGTAAGATTATGTAATAGGGGACTACAGTAAGTCAGTAAGGAGGCAGAAGCTGCTTCTGGTACATGGACCCTGGTCATGTAGGGCTGGGAGAGTCAGTAAGATTATGTAATAGGGGCCTACAGTAAGTCAGTAAGGAGGCAGAAGCTGCTTCTGGTACATGGACCCTGGTCATGTAGGGCTGGGAGAGTCAGTAAGATTATGTAATAGGGGCCTACAGTAAGTCAGTAAGGAGGCAGAAGCTGCTTCTGGTACATGGACCCTGGTCATGTAGGGCTGGGAGAGTCAGTAAGATTATGTAATAGGGGACTACAGTAAGTCAGTAAGGAGGCAGAAGCTGCTTCTGGTACATGGACCCTGGTCATGTAGGGCTGGGAGAGTCAGTAAGATTATGTAATAGGGGCCTACAGTAAGTCAGTAAGGAGGCAGAAGCTGCTTCTGGTACATGGACCCTGGTCATGTAGGGCTGGGAGAGTCAGTAAGATTATGTAATAGGGGCCTACAGTAAGTCAGTAAGGAGGCAGAAGCTGCTTCTGGTACATGGACCCTGGTCATGTAGGGCTGGGAGAGTCAGTAAGATTATGTAATAGGGGCCTACAGTAAGTCAGTAAGGAGGCAGAAGCTGCTTCTGGTACATGGACCCTGGTCATGTAGGGCTGGGAGAGTCAGTAAGATTGTGTAATAGGGGCCTACAGTAAGTCAGTAAGGAGGCAGAAGCTGCTTCTGGTGCATGGACCCTGGTCATGTAGGGCTGGGAGAGTCAGTAAGATTATGTAATAGGGGCCTACAGTAAGTCAGTAAGGAGGCAGAAGCAGCTTCTGGTACATGGACCCCGGTCATGTAGGGCTGGGAGAGTCAGTAAGATTATGTAATAGGGGCCTACAGTAAGTCAGTAAGGAGGCAGAAGCTGCTTCTGGTACATGGACCCTGGTCATGTAGGGCTGGGAGAGTCAGTAAGATTATGTAATAGGGGCCTACAGTAAGTCAGTAAGGAGGCAGAAGCTGCTTCTGGTACATGGACCCTGGTCATGTAGGGCTGGGAGAGTCAGTAAGATTGTGTAATAGGGGTCTACAGTAAGTCAGTAAGGAGGCAGAAGCTGCTTCTGGTACATGGACCCTGGTCATGTAGGGCTGGGAGAGTCAGTAAGATTCTGTAATAGGGGCCTACAGTAAGTCAGTAAGGAAGCAGAAGCTGCTTCTGGTACATGGACCCTGGTCATGTAGGGCTGGGAGAGTCAGTAAGATTATGTAATAGGGGCCTACAGTAAGTCAGTAAGGAAGCAGAAGCTGCTTCTGGTACATGGACCCTGGTCATGTAGGGCTGGGAGAGTCAGTAAGATTGTGTAATAGGGGTCTACAGTTAGTCAGTAAGGAGGCAGAAGCTGCTTCTGGTACATGGACCCTGGTCATGTAGGGCTGGGAGAGTCAGTAAGATTATGTAATAGGGGCCTACAGTAAGTCAGTAAGGAGGCAGAAGCTGCTTCTGGTACATGGACCCTGGTCATGTAGGGCTGGGAGAGTCAGTAAGATTGTGTAATAGGGGTCTACAGTAAGTCAGTAAGGAGGCAGAAGCTGCTTCTGGTACATGGATCCTGGTCATGTAGGGCTGGGAGAGTCAGTAAGATTATGTAATAGTGGCCTACAGTAAGTCAGTAAGGAAGCAGAAGCTGCTTCTGGTACATGGACCCTGGTCATGTAGGGCTGGGAGAGTCAGTAAGATTGTGTAATAGGGGTCTACAGTAAGTCAGTAAGGAGGCAGAAGCTGCTTCTGGTACATGGACCCTGGTCATGTAGGGCTGGGAGAGTCAGTAAGATTATGTAATAGGGGCCTACAGTAAGTCAGTAAGGAGGCAGAAGCTGCTTCTGGTACATGGACCCTGGTCATGTAGGGCTGGGAGAGTCAGTAAGATTATGTAATAGGGGCCTACAGTAAGTCAGTAAGGAGGCAGAAGCTGCTTCTGGTACATGGACCCTGGTCATGTAGGGCTGGGAGAGTCAGTAAGATTATGTAATAGGGCCCTACAGTAAGTCAGTAAGGAGGCAGAAGCTGCTTCTAGTACATGGACCCTGGTCATGTAGGGCTGGGAGAGTCAGTAAGATTATGTAATAAGGTGCCTACAGTAAGTCAGTAAGGAGGCAGAAGCTGCTTCTGGTACATGGACCCTGGTCATGTAGGGCTGGGAGAGTCAGTAAGATTGTGTAATAGGGGTCTACAGTAAGTCAGTAAGGAGGCAGATGCTGCTAATTAGCAATCCTTTTTCTAGCGTGCTGGGGGCCGCCCATCGCAGGGCGAGGCAGCCTAGTACGCTGACCGGCGCCTCCCCCCTTTATGAAGCAGAAATTGCGATCTCTCCACAATTTCTGCTTCATCTTAGAAACTAGTGAAGCATCCTGCCAGCTTAGCTGCACCCGCAGGATCCCCACCGCGTTCTTCTAGATTGCGATGGCTGCGTGTGATGCCATGCAGCCACAGTGAACATGACCGTTTGTCCGCCTCCCTTTCTCGCAACACCGCACTTGTAACGCTCCATCTTCTCACTGGAAACGGAGCTTTACCCCCCACCCTGTGACCGCCTCTGCCTGATTAACAAGAAGCAATCACATTTCCTACAGCCCCCTGTAGAGAATGCAGGTGCATACGCAGGACGGGCGCTGCGCATGCGTCCGCAAGTTTTTCTCAATAATTCCGTTTGGATCACACACTGTAGTCCAACCTGAATTAGGCCCAGAGTCACCATCTTACAGGCAGCCGGTGAAGGGAGCAGAGAATGGGTGTTATGTGGCAGGAACGGGCTGGTTAGGTAACAGCCTGGCTGCTGCATTCTGTACAAGCTACAAGCGGTGCAATTCTTTTGCTGGGAGACCCAGGTAGAGGACATTGCAGTAGTCTATGTGTGATGATACAAGTGCATGTATGACTGTAGGTAGATCTTCTGAGGGAAATAAGTGCTGGAGTCTGACTATGTTCCTCAGATGAGGATCTGATTGTGGCAGATACCTGATGTCTAAGTGTCACTCTACCATCCAGGACACCAAGATTCTGCACAGGATCAGCATTATGTAAACCTGAACCCCCAAGCGTAAGTCTGGTTGGTAACAAAGCTGAGCTGTAGCCCTGTCCTTTGTTGGTGAGCTAGCATAAGGACCTGTTTCACCTGGATTAAGTCACAGCCCGCTGGCAACACCCACACCTGGAGCTCAGCTAGACATTTAGGATTGGTACTGGGTTCTCAGTACCCAGAACAAAAGACAGACCATCTGTAGGCAGTGGTAGATGAGGGCATGACAGCTGATTATTTCACCCAGTGGTTGCATGTATATTGCAAAAAGCACAGGACATAGGATAAGAACCTTGAAGAACAACGCATGGCAATAATAAGTATACTCCAGAAGATTAAAATGGCTTCTCACCTGTGTGATTTCTCTGGTGTGTAACAAGATGTGATTTCTGGCTAAAACATTTCCCACACTCAGAACATGGAAATGGCTTCTCACCTGTGTGACTTCTGTGATGTATAACAAGATATGAGTTCTGTGTAAAACATTTCCCACACTCAGAGCAAGAATATGGCTTCTCACCTGTGTGACTTCTCTGATGTTTAACAAGATCTGATTTCAGGGCAAAACATTTCCCACACTCAGAACATGGAAATGGCCTCTCACCTGTGTGACTTAGCTGATGTCTAACAAGTTGTGATTTCTGGGCAAAACATTTCTCACACTCAGAGCAAGAAAATGGCTTCTCACCTGTGTGACTTCTCTGATGGCTAACAAGATGTAATTTGTCTGCAAAACATTTCCCACACTCAGGACATGGAAATGGCTTCTCACCTGTGTGACTTCGCTGATGATCAACAAGATGTGATTTCCGTGAAAAACATTTCTCACACTCAGAGCAAGAAAATGGCTTCTCACCTGTGTGACTTCTCTGATGTCTAACAAGCCCTGGTTTGTCTGCAAAACATTTCCCACACTCAGAACATGGAAACGGCTTCTCACCTGTGTGACTTCTCTGATGTCTAACAAGCTCTGGTTTGTCTGCAAAACATTTCCCACACTCAGAACATAGAAATGGCTTCTCCCCTGTGTGACTTCTCTGATGTATAACAAGATGTGATTTCCGGGCAAAACATTTCCCACACTCAGAACATGGAAATGGCTTCTCACCTGTGTGACTTTGCTGATGTGTAACAAGACTTGATCTCCAAGTAAAACATTTTCCACAGTCAGAACATGGAAATAGCCTCTCACCTGTGTGAGTTCTCTGATGTATAACAAGTTGTGATTTCCGGCCAAAACATTTCCCACACTCAGAACATGGAAATGGCTTCTCACCTGTGTGACTTTGCTGATGTCTAACAAGACATGATTTCCAAGTAAAACATTTTCCACAGTCAGAACATGGAAATGGCCCCTCACCTGTGTGAGTTCTCTGATGTATAACAAGTTGTGATTTCCGGCCAAAACATTTCCCACACTCAGAACATGGAAATGGCTTCTCACCTGTGTGACTTTGCTGATGTGTAACAAGACATGATTTCCAAGTAAAACATTTTCCACAGTCAGAACATGGAAATGGCCTCTCACCTGTGTGACTTCTCTGATGTCTAACAAGAGCTGATTTGTATGTAAAACATTTTCCACACTCAGAACATGGAAATTGCCTCTCAGCTGCCTTAGCTGGCTGATGGGTAATAAGCTTTGTGTTCTGTGTAAAACATTTGGCATCTATAGAACAGGGAAACACTGTATCTACTCTCAGAGCTGTAACAAATGCTCCAATATCAGAGTGATCAGGAGAACATTTCCCAGGATCAGGGGGATCAGATGATAGAGCTGGATGTATAATTGGGGTAATGGGATTATTTCCTGGAGAATCCTGTCTACTGTCATCTTTTATGTCACAATCCGGGGATAACATTAGACGTCCTTCTGAGATATTCCTGCTTGTGTGTCCATCTGCTGGAAATAAAATACATTATGGAAATACAAAAATGAGAACACACAATAACAAATGTAATATTATAATAAGACTTAGATATCTCTCTCTCTTGTACTTGTAACTAACCATGAAGTATAAATGGAGATGTAGTCACTCGCTAAGTCCTATGTCAGCACCAATGTAAAACAATGGATGGGGAACACATCGTATGAATTGGAGATTCTAGATGAACAATAACATCAGTCATATGAGCTGATGGATCAGAGAAATGTCTCCTAACGTTACTCCTGGAAGCATTGGTAAGGTAGCATTCCTCTATGTGTGTGCGCATACGCTGATAAGCCTGTACATGTGTTACTCACCCTTATATAAGGTATATTGCTACAGCAGAGTACGTGTGGAACAAGGTAACTTACATGCAATACACCATATAATACCCTGTAATCATCATCATCTTCCAGGTTATAATCCACTTTTACACCCCCCATCATCAGTGTCTTACCTCTATTCTCTCAATAGTAATAAGGATGATGTGTGTACAGTAAGTATGATATAGAGAATTACATATCAGGATCTATACAGCTGCCGCCATACTTCTGCTTCTCATACGTGTGCTACTGGCAGCAGTGAACATCTGAGTGAGATTGCAGGGAAGACAGCAGAGTCTGATGAGAAAGAGATTGGATCTGCCTTTGCAGGGATGTACCACACCTGTCACCCCTGTTAGTATATAAAATAATAAATAAGAGGGGCCTGAGTCCATCCAGACATGCTTTCTGGAGCTTTTATTACTACGTGGCTTCTTATCTACCCTACCTGATAGCCGTCGGCCACCACTGGAGGCAAGAAACAATCTATTAAGTCCCCCACTTCTCCTGCCCTAAAGCCGCTCACTCCGCTCAGTCCGGGCACCGTTCACTGCCGCAGCCTAGTGACGCAGCTGAAGCCACGGGCTGTATTCTGGAGCTAAGTGTGCCCAGTCTTTCCTGCACGCTCCGGATAGCTGACTTGGAGGCACTTTTGCCTCAGGTGGGAGCACTGGCTCTTCCGCTACTGCTGGGGGCAGAACAGGCTGCACACAGTCACCGGAGCCCGGCAGTGATATTGGGAAGTGAGGTGATGATCAAGCACTCTTGCTCCGTTGCCCTTTCTCCGAATTCCACTAGCCGATCTGCTAAGGTATCCGTGTCGCCCCACCTGGGACGTTGGACCTCCGGCCCTGCTAGGTATGAAACATGGCTGCTGCTAATAGAGAGGCTGGGGCTTGTGGGTCTCACCGGTTCTGTACAAAGGTCCACTGGTAGGCCGCCCTCTTCAATGCCAACGCCCTTAGTACTCTACCTCCGCCCAGCGGGACTCCTCCAAGCTCACGAGTGCCGCCCTCATGATGCTTCTGGACACATTGAAAGGGATATCCACACCCTTCTCCTGATACACGATCTCCAGATCGTCCTTTGACATTCCACTGAAGACCGCCATCTTGTGCGTTCTCCTGCAGTGCAGTTACTCCTCTCCTAACTCGGCTTCTCCAATCAGGTGACCGAAAAGCCACCTAGGATTATCCCACCGCTATGCCAGCAATTTCTGTGACTGGATGGTTCTGTACGAAAGCCCTCACCCTGCCTTGCGTCCTGCTCCAGTCACAGAATGGATGTTTAGGTCACACGGGATCTGGCCAATTAGGGGATTCCCAATTACCATTAGTAACCGCCTATTACTGACTCCACCCACTGCGTAATGGGCAGGTACTACACTGCCACCACCAGAATCCTTGTCGCTATGGAGTCTGGAACCATGGTACTGCTCTGTATGTGTCTACACGCTATCTTTCCACACCTGTGTGGTGTCGACGAATCACCACTAGTCGCTGGACTTGGCCTCTGCACAGTAGCTGGCGGGAGGCGAAGCTTGGAGACGCTGAGTGCACCCTGGACAACCGGAAAACGGAACTATGTTTGGCATAGCACTGCAGATCACAAGATGAAGCGGTCATCTTGAGGCAGATGTTTATTCACCCAGTCTTAAAAAAGACTGTTCCCTATTGCTAGTGGCAACAGCAATACAGCAAGATGTTTACAGCAGAGTGAAAATAGTATAATACCTCTGGAGGCTAACAGGCCTCTTCTTTTTATCTTACGCCAATACACATACCACAGGGGGCAAGTCCACCGTGCTGTTCTCAACCAATCATTGTTTACCCATGTGATGTGCATGCCTTGGCCACATGCACAGCTATCATTGTCCTCTACGGACGGTGGGGAGTAGTCGCTCTCCTTTGACCGTCCCATCCTGGAGGGTTGGTATCCACCCTGGTGACGCTCAGTCTAGGCTGGGGGAAGTTTTCCCATCTAAACTACTTCCAGGAATCTGCCCGGGTACCCAGCTCACCATCTCCAGTCTAAAATTGGGCTCCAGAGATGGGCAGCCTAGATCCCAGGTCAGGCTTTCCTGCCCACCAAAGGTGATCCCTAAGGAGCTCCAGAAAACCACTCAGCTTGTTTTAAAGCTGAGCTGCTCCTCTCTCTCCTCATGATACTTCCATGTGGGAGGCTAGAGAGGAAGGCATTCCATTTTGGGGGGAAAGTACTGGGGGAATCCACCAGCCTACACCAGGCATGTCCAAATTGCGGCCCTCCAGCTGTTGTGAAACTACATATCCCAGCATGCCCTGACAGTTTTGCTGTCAGAGAATGCTA